>NC_079212.1:93271828-93406828 GCF_029633865.1 Lampris incognitus | reverse complement strand
TTTCACTGAAATATTCACGTGCTCTCTTCGGCCACATAGGGAGGAGTGGACCCGTGCTACAGAATGCTATTTAACAGCTACACGAACCTTGATCAGGGGTTGACTCACTATATTCTAGTCAAAGGAAGAATGCCGGGTCCCTATGGGCCTCCCGCTCCCTTAGCTCCCACCACAGCATCCTGCATTATTCATTTATTTACTTTACAAAAGGGAATAGATTAGTGGATTTCTCTCCCCAGCTAAATTCAGTAAAGAGGATGGTCAGACGCTCACATCAGGGCTGTGCTTTAAAATAGACATCCTTATGAGGACGCTGGTTTGATGGAGCCTTTGCTCTGTGGCACTGATGTTTCGTGGCTGCGGATAGGTAACGATTATCTAATGCGAGCGAAGCCGCAGCTCGCCTGTTGCATAAACCCTCCGCTTTGTGCTCATAATCACTCTCGTACGATGGACAAACAGTCCAAATTTGATGGGAGCGGAAGAAGCCCGGCTCACATCAGAACCCTGCTGCTTACTTCTTTTGCATGTGTGCGATATTAAGATTTTGAAGATATGCTATTCAATTTTTGGGGGGGGGGGCGGTGCAGATGCGGCGTTCTCAAAGACGTTTGCACATTGCAAATATTTAAAACGGTGCATGAAGGAGACTAATGCATCAGCAGCAGCATCATTAAAGCTGGTGAGCACCTCTTGCGGGGCATGTGCATGCACACAGATATACATTTGGGACCGCCGGTGGAAGGAAGGGTGTCTCTCAGAAGTTGTAAACCACCTGCATCGCTCACTCGCCGTACAGTCACTCGCCGTACAGCGCAGAGCAAAGTGCTCTCTGTTGTTTCGAGTGAGGAAGTGAGAAACTGAAGAGTCTCCTGGCACCGACACTGAGTCACACAACCGACTGCGTAATTGACTACGCTAACATGGAGGCTCTCTCACCAGCGCATAATATGCTCGCTTCCCAACACACACGTACACTCAGATAACGAGCACGGCAAACATTGTTAGTAACACACACAAACACACATACACATTTACACAGCAGGAGAGGGTGGTTGGAAGTGGGGGAAGGGGAGATGACGAGCGATACATTTACTGAAATTAAGAGCTGCATCACTATACAAGACAATGCTGTGTTGTAGTCGGCGAGCAGCTTGAAACACAAAAATCAAGTTCCAGGTGTATGAGGAGAGGGACAACATGCGCCACCTCAACACCTCCTCTGTGGAGGACAGCTTGGCCTCCCCCAGGTGATGGTGTCTGATTCAGACGTACAAGATGTCCCTTGGAATACGGTGAAGGAGCAGGAATCAGAAGGATCGTCCTGTGACGACCATTCCTGTGTATGGGTCACAGACGTGCCCCAAATCAAATATAGTTACGATATCTTCTCCCCTTGGTGGGATTTTGTGTTTGGTGATAAATCAGAAGGAGTGATGTTTGGGTGCAGGACCACATCGATAGCTGTGGTAGTGCATCATGCAGGACCTCTCGTTGAGTGTAAGGGAACGATAAACGGCATTTAAGGCTCAGCAGATGATCATTACCACTCGTTATATTCATGATCCTCCATCTTCGTCACTGTGTGTGTGCGGATGGTGAGGCAGACAAGACAGCACAGCAGCAGCTACAGGAAGTTCTGGTGGGGGTATACAGTGTGAGTATACAGTGTTGAATTAGGGGTAGATACAGTGGTGGCTGGCCAGTACGGGGCGCTGGGGCGCCGCCCCCTTCAAATATCAAGAGATGAAAATCTACTTAAACATGTTAAATATAATTTAGTTGTATAATGCGAATAATTGTGAAACAAAATTGTGTTTCATTCTGTGAGCTCCTGTCAGCAGCATTAAATATTGGTTCCAGATGGTATTTGGTTGATTTCTGTCTGGATACATATACTTCCTGGGTGAGGGGCGCCGGCCCAACCATACCTTATGTAAGCCCTCAAACTTTTGGGGGCGAGCAGGTGACCTGAGGCTGCTGTCTGATTGGTTTCTTCAGATTTTCCAGGGGGCGCAGTTCTGTGCGCCCCAGACACTCCCACTTTTATTGGCAGCGAATCGGCATTGTTGTAGTGTTTTTTGATCTAATGTGATTGGACAATTCTCGTGGCCGTCAGTCATGTTCACACCCACCACGAGGCCTCGTCTCGACCGTCAATCATCCACCGTCCACGAGCCCTGATAAAATCTGTAGGCTACGTTGTCCTTCTGAATAACTCCGTGACTGTGTGGACACTAAAGCGGCTGTCGGGTGTGCTGCGCCAAAGTAAATTGCGCCCCCCCCCCCAAAAAATGTTTAGCACCAGCCGCCACTGGATACATCGTATAAAAAGCTTTTGCACATAGGAGCGGTCGTGTTGCACAGGTCATGGTGGACCGTGACCTTCTTCTAGGAGTAGTGGCCATCTCTCCATTTTACATTCTTCATTCAGTTGGAGCTCGTGCAGGAGGGCCATGCTAATAGCCAGTCACCTGAGACAATGGCTCACCAATCTGCAAATGCGGTTTTTTTGTTGTTTTTGTTGTTGTTTGTTTTTTGAGGCAAGGTGTGAGACCAGCTATATATCTGAATATATACGTGCGCACAGGCTGAACGGCGCGCACCGTGAGCGCACATAGGTGAGCGCGGCGCACTCTCACCCCCCTCGCCCCCTCCCCCCGGTTTGGGAGACAGCAACTCATACTCACTCACAAACGCGCGCGCATGCGCGCGCGCGCATCCCCGCCTCCCTGCACCATAGCCCGCTATTTTCATTATGCGTCCATGTGATGCTCTTATGGGGAGAGAGTTGGTGGAAATGCACGAGGATCTATCGCTCCGATAGGACACCGGGAATAAAAAACCAGGGAAGGTTTTCGAGAAAGAGAAAGGGGGAGAGAGAGAGAGAGAGAGAGAGAGAGAGAGAGAGAGAGAGAGAGAGAGAGAGAGAGAGAGAGAGAGAGAGAGAGAGAGAGAGAGAAAAAGAAAGAAAGTGACAACGTTAAAGGAAAAGATCGGATCACTAGTGATAATTTCCAGCGTGTACTTTGTTGAAGGTAAGTGATGAGGGCAGTTTGGGTGATCTTTGGCGCACCCTCCGGGGGGTTTCGTCCTGTGATGGTAGAAGCGGCGAGGGGTGAGATCTGCCGCGTGATCCATCCTGTTGAGTAGCATCTCCGTAGGACACAGATCGCTCCGCTAGAAGAATTCGGAAAGAAAAGAAAGAGAAAAAAAACTTTGGATATGAGAAAGACATTTTCTGTTCCCCATCTGGATCAGATCCGACATGTTTTATCAGTCTGCAGCAGCTATTGAAGTTTCCCCCCTCCCTCCCCCACGCGATTTCTCTCGCTGCAGATTTTAACCGAAATATTGCGCAAAAAAATAATACTGTGGATGCTGAAGTGGCGGAGACAATAACTCGTCAGGGCATTTGTCTGCAAGAAAAAAACCCCCCCAATATTTGAGAATCATGTTGGGGTTAAGTTTACACGCGTTGCTGAACAACTCAACAAGTCAGTGTGCGAGGGAATCATCCCACTTCACATCCAGCACTCAGGATCTGTAACAAGCGCCTGCTTTGTACCATACACGCTGTGCCCTCGTATACCGCAGTCCTGCCAGGGACCAGCTGGGGCTCTTATATACACACACACACACACACACACACACACACACACACACAAATATGTTTTATCCCATTTACTACAAATCAAATGGACTTGACATTACTGCTGACCATTTTGCAGCGCACACCGTTGTGTTTTAGATTATTTTTGCATGCGTTTCCCCTTCAGGCAGCCATTGGTCTCCAGTCATTTCGGTACAGTACGAAGATCAACTTGCAGAGACTACATAGAAACTTGCTGGAGATACGTAGCCTACATAAGACATTACAGTGAAGACTTAGCCTACGCGGTGGACTGTATTGTTTTATTTATTTTTTATTTTTTGTGTGTGTCAAAGTTACATTATTGTGGCGGAAAACTGCCTTTGAGAAAATAGTCCCTGGAAAAAAATATATTTTTTTTTTACAAATGAAATTCAAACAACCAAGACTGGGGAAACATAATCTAAAGAAGAAGAAAAACAACTTGAACCAATAGAAATAGGCGAGAGAAATCGGTGTCTCGGTAATCTGAAGAAGAAAAACGGAAATAAAGGTGTGCTTTGGGAAATGGTCGGGGGTAATATAAAGTGGGCCTTAGGTCCTTTAGTGCCTTTGTCCACGTTCAGCACGTTGTCTGCGGCGAGCCCGCCCCGACCCGTCATGCCTCTCACCTTCATCTTCCTCTTCCTCTCGTTAAAGCCGTATTAAGTGACTGTCGTGTTAACACGCTGGCCAATAACGGGACGTGTCTCCCTCAGCTTCGCTGCAGGGGACGCTCGCGCCTCTCGCGCCTCCCGCAGCTGGAGTCTGCCTGACAAGTGTAATGGGTTCAACTCCCCGAGGTTGAGTTGAACCCTTAAAAGCAGAAAAAGCCCTGCTCTAGTGACAGCGGGGGAGACCTCATATCTAAAAGGCCCCTAATACAAAAAGCTCTTACTGAGAACATTTGTTTTCACATGTGGCGACTGACGGCAAATAAACAGTAAACAGACGGTGAATGGATGGTTTGAGTGCAAGGTTTTATGCATTAGTAGAAGCTTCCCTTGATCATTCTGGAACAGCCGACATTTTTAACAACTTCATAAGAGATTTAAGTGTTGAGTCATGAGGGCATTATTCCCACGAACTAAAGCATTGTCCAAAGAATTGCACTCGACAGTTCCATCAGCGCCTGTGCGGCTCATAGGGGGTAGATTTATATAGGAATGGCGAGGGCGTGTCCCTACCAACTCACCAACGTGGACATCCTGGAGCTGCCTTGGACTTCCCGAGGAATAGGTAGATATTGAACGTGGAGGACTACTTCACGAAGTTTGCTGCCCTGTATGCTCTGCCAAGCCAGAAAGCTCACACAGTGGCGCACTGTCTGTTCGAGGATTATGTGTTAGTTAGCGCATGGGGTCTTGGAAATTCTGCACAGTGACCAGGGCCACGAGTTTGAGGCAGAGGTAATTCAGGGCCTTTGCAAATTGTTGGGGATGAAAAAGACACGCACCACTGCCTACAACCCCGAGTCTGGTGGCATGGTTGAGCACCATAACAGGACTCTGATTGATCAGCTGGCCAAGATCTTGCTCTCTCATAGGGGGTGAATTTAACGCATATGTGAAGCAGGTTGCTTTTGCATATAACACCTCTAGACATGCCAGCACCCAGTTCAACCCCTTTTATCTCAAGCATTGACGCGAGGCATGGGTTCCAGCCGACGTGCCTGTTCCCTCCGGTGTTCAGGACTCCCAGGGCTCTGGATCCCTGACAGAGTACGCATTGTCCATAGCAAAGCTGCTGGAATCGGCCTTCGGTGTGACCAGGCTTAACTCTGCAGAGGCTCGCAAAAGATATAAACTGTATCACAACGAGGGTAGTTGCCACCGTGCCTACAGGGTGGGTGCACTGGCGTGGCTGAATAACCCCACCAAGAGCTGTACGAAGTTGGCGCCACCTTGGATGGGTCCCTATTGGGTCGTGCAGGTGCTGGCTTCTGGTGGCGAAGCTGCCCTGACTTATCGCATCATCAACCCCTGGACTCATTGGAATGGGCCCAGGTAGTACATCATGACAGAGTGAAGCCCTACACTCTGGTACAGACTGTTCCTGCCCCTCCTCCTCCTTCATGCCTCCTTCTGCCTCGGGGGCTTCACTGGTCCCCTAGTTTCCTCATGTCGGGGCTCAGCCTAAGGCTGGAGGGTTGGACAATGGACTGGGTGGGGATTCATTGGGGCTTGAACCCTTGCACACTCGCAGGGGATGAGTGGTTCACCCCCTCTTGCACCTTCAAGATTATGTCATGTTTGGAGTTTTCTGTGTTCTAAAAAACTTTTATGTGCTTTTTTAAAATTGTAGTTGTACAATGTGTTTTCAGCTTGTTTTGTGTGTGTAGCACAGGTGAATTACTATTGTTATACTACTGTGGGTGCTATTTTGTTGTTGCAGACGGGCATGGAGTAGGGGAGGATGTGTGTAACAGACTGTTCTGTTCCACTGTGTGCTTCTGGCACATAGTGGAACTGACTGGTTAGTTGACTGGTTAGTGCGGGTGACCCGGGTTCACGTCCTGGCTGCGGCAGTTCCCGGCTGCCCCCTGAATTCACTGCAATACTATGATAACAGCTGTAGGACACACACAAAATAAATCCTCAGTATTTTTAATTGCGTGCCCCCCCCTCCCTCACCAAGCTGAAGTAACGAGTAACTGAAACGTGTTGTTTCTCCAGAAGCCCTTGAACATGGGATAAAAGACAGTCTTCTTCTTCTTTCGGCTTGTTCCCTGTTTCTCAGGGGTCGCCACAGCAGATTTGATAGGTTCCATCGGTACCCTGTGAGGGCACAGCACCGATAGCAGTCTTGTCAATTCACATAATGAATTGGCAAAATTTTACGTTGAATGCCCTTCCTGACACAACCACTAACCTTATGGATGGGGGCACAGGTAAAGTGCTGGCTGCTGTCCCAGTATTCATGGACTAGCACCCATGCCTGCCGCCATGCGCCCATGCCTCCCGCCATAATGGGATGGAAGACAGTAATTGATGATAAATAACGATTATTGTGTTTTGTATTTATTGTTGTGTTTATATTCATATCACATACCAAATGCATTCCTATAACTTTCACCAGCAAAAATAAAGAAAGAAAGAAAGAAAGAAAATTGAGGCGATGAGCACAAACCTGCGGTAGGCATCACGTGACCTCGGTATTGTGGTCATGCGGATATGGTCACAGCCCTAGTGTGGATCTGGGTAGAGTCCTCAGAACATAATTTCGGCCTTGGTCAGGAGGTGAAACTAAAATATAAGGATCTGTCTCGATGTCCACACTCATAAGACTTAGGGCTCAGGGTTGTCCCACGTTAAAACCCACAAGCGCATGACAGCTTGCTCATGGAGTTTTTGAGCCCTTACTGAACACGCTCGGCAAAAAAAATCCACATTCCTGAAGATTTTGCTTGAGGGAATAACCCACAATTCAATGCAGCGTTCACCGCTATTAAAGAACACGCTGACATAAGTTCCAACTGTTATCGGACACGGCCGCGTCTTGCAGAACGCAATTATTTTGTTGAACTCTCAGGTTGACCTGAGAGAGAGAGCGAGACTTCACACAGATGGAACATCACACACTCTGGAAAGGGCAGGCCTCTCCCTAAACTCCCACCAACATCTGGCCCTGCCAACACTGCACCCATTCTTTAGAGCTGTAAAACATCTCCTAACCAAACTGTGCACATCTGATAATTTATACACAAAAATGCGAGAAGTTTCTCCACCACTTTATTAAGAAAATACATGACATTAGCTCCACATTACACCGGTGACAAGCAATCTCCCCACTTGCACCGAACCCTCCGCCAGTCTGACTCGCCCTAAGCAAATTTCTCCATTAGACTTAGAAGAGCTAATCTCCCACTTGAACTCTTCCACCTGTCAAATTCTCTCCATTATCAACCGCTCACTGTCAACCTGTTTGTTCCCATCTAGTTTTAAACCCGCAACAGTCCAACCTCCCCTGAAGAAGCCTGTGCTCGACCCTGTTGTTGTTTTAAGCAATTTTAGACCAATTTCAAATCAACCTTTTTGATCTAAAATCTTAGAAAGGTCTGTTGCTCTTCAACTAATCACACGCATGAATAGTTGCAGTATTTTCGAGCAATTTCAATCAGGAGTCCGTACCCACCACAGCACAGAAACAGCTCTCATTAAAGTTACCAACGACTTATTGCTCACCGCTGACTATGGTGCTTGTTCAGTTTTAATTCTGCTTGACCTGAGTTCCGCTTTTGATAGGGTCGACCATGACATCCTTTTAAATTGCCTGGAAAACTGTGTTGGCATTAAGGATACTGCTCTGGCCTGGTTCCAATCCTACCTATCTGACAGATCTTTTTCTGTTATCCATCCATCCATTATCCAAACCGCTTATCCTGCTCTCAGGGTCGCAGGGATACTGGAGCCTATCCCAGCAGTCATTGGGTAGCAGGTAGGGAGACACCCTGGACAGGCCGCCAGGCCATCACAGGGCCTAATATAATAATATAATAGTAAATATATACAATAGTAAGGAAATACAAAAGGCAAAAACGCACACGATGTCCGCGAAGGCAAATCCTTTTCCCCTGAAGTATGACGCACCCAGAGGTTTTCACACAGTTTTTCTGTTATAATGTGAGAATTCTCCTCATCCCAAGCCCCCCTCCCATGTGGTGTCCCCCAGAGGTCAATTCTTGGTCCATTATTATTTTCGATTTACATGCTCCCCCTGCGTCAGATCATCTGTCATCATAATATTAATTTTCACCGTTATGCGGACGACACCCAGCTTTATGTCCCACTTACTGGTAATGACACACGATCTTTCTCGTGTTATGTCTTGTCTCTCCGATATTAAGTGCTGGATGTCACAAAGTTCCTCCAGCTAAATGAGTCCAAATCTGAGGTCCTTTTATTCAGCCCCCCCCCCAACCTAACTGGCAAGCTGGAAAAGAGTCTAGAGAACCTGTCCTCCAATGTTACTCACTCTGCCCACAATTTGCGTGCCTTTTTTTTTTTACTCCCAGCGCCGTTTTGACACAAATCACTAAAGTAGTAGTCTTGCTTTCTCCAAATTAGGAACATTGCAAAAGTTAAAAATTTTCTATCGCTAATGGACGTTGAAAAAGTCATCCATGCATTCATCTCATCACGTCTGGATTACTGTAACTTCCTGTATTCAGGGCTCATTCAAAAGTCCATCTCCCGCCTCCAGCTCGTCCAAAACTCAGCAGCCAGGCTGTTAACAAATTCCAAGAGACATGAACACAACACTCCCATTCTTGCAACGCTTCGCTGGCTACCTGTTAGGTATAGGACTGATTTTAAACTTTTACTAATTACCTTTAAAGCCCTACATTGCCTCGCTGCTACATATAGCACTGATTTACTCACACCCCATGGGCCTGGTCACTGCCTGCACTCCTCAGGCAGGTCCTTTTTAACTGTTCCCTCAGCCAGCCTTGTTACTAAAGGTGACCGGGCGTTTCCTGTAAGAGCCCCACAGCTCCAGAACGCCCTACCTGAGGAAATTAGGCTAGCAAACTCACGGCCTTCTTTTAAATCACTTCTGAAAACTTACTTTTACAAGAAGGCTTTTTTACAGTAAATCCTTTGTTGCCCAATTTTTATTTATTTATGTATTTATTTATTTATTTTACATTGTTTATATTTTATACTTCCATAATTTCACATTTTTATTTCTTTTTATTGGGACGGCATGGTGGCGCAGTGGTTAGTGCGGTCGCCTGACAGCAAGAAGGTCCTCGGTTCGAGCCCCGGGGTTAGTCCAACCTTGGGGGTCGTCCCGCTTCGTCCTCTGTGTGGAGTTTGCATGTTCCCCCCGTGTCCACGTGGGTTTCCTCCGGGTGCTCTAGTTTCCTCCCACAGTCCAAAGACATGTAGGTCAGGTGAATCAGCCATGCTAAATTGTCCCTAGGTATGAACGTGTGCTGGCCCTGTGATGGCCAACACACACAATGGATGGGTTATTATTATTGTTGTTGTTGTTGTTGTGCATTCATTTGGTGTCGGAATAATCGGAAAAATGAGTTCCCGACTGGGAAAATTCACGTGAACGCCCCCTCAAGTTGGAACTTGGAACAACAACTCGGAAGGTCGGCGAAAATTTTGGCACACGACTTGTGACGTCATATGCACAGAAACATGGTGATACTTTTTATTAATTCACGTATTGCACATCAATTTTTTTGCTCACATGTAATTTGTAAGGTAAACTATATGGCGCGAGGTTGTAACCTCTAGTTGCTGTCCACGTAGTGACCTAGATTAATTGGGAAAGTTATCTATTTGCATTAACCCTGACAGCGAGCCAGGTAAAGGTACAGTTCAGTGGTTTTAGGGAAAGTAGTGGTGCAGCACCAAGTCTGAGCAATAACATACAACACGTCTTCTTTGTAGCGTCCATATTACTTCCACATTACCACTTCCCAGCTCGGGAGGGTGTTGGAGGTTGGGTTGGAGTTCCAGGAATGACGGGGTGGAGCGAGCTGTGCTGTCAATCAGGGCTCGTCATGACGTCTCTCATACTCACGGTGTCGCTCTTAACTGATTCTGCAAGTCGATTTTTCAACTCAGCTCTCCTCTTTCTGAGGTTTTTCCTTTTCTTTTGGAATCCTTCCCATCTCTGCCAGCATGTCAGTTTATCTCATGTTCACATAAGAGTGAAACATACTAATAAAAAAAACAGGATTACCGCCACAACTTCTTTCACTGCTGCTGTTATTTTTTATGGTGCAAATCGTCGCATGAAAGATCACGCGCCACCAGGGTCGCCGTCGCTTTCTAATGACGTGTGTCCTGATCTTCGTGGTTTTTTTCTGAAGTACAATGTAAAGCAGGAAAAGGAGCTAATCTCAGAATTCACACAGGTTCTGAAAAGCTTCAGATGAGGAAAGTTCCGGCTCACATTTGACAGTCAACAAATGGCCAAATTATTTGCTTTTTAAAAATGCTGCATAGAGGTCATGGGTAGTTCATTTATCAGAAACAACAGGATATTATTGAGGACTTTTGCTTAGGATTTTCAGACAAAAAAAGACTCAGTTAAGACTGATATATTTTCCACCTGTCGTGGTAGTGGTTTTTGTGTTGGCTGTCAAATACTTCCAATTTTTTAGACACCCGATTCTGTTTCATGTAGAAGTACATTTGTGAACTGGACAGAGAATTGGTGGGGACAAAGTCAGTTCTGAAATGTAATATAATCACATCAAATTCAACTTGACAAATTGATTTACAAATCTTTGGATTTTTTTTGAGTGACTGGCGGACTGACTGATTCAAGATTCAAAATTCAAGAGTTTTATTTATCACATACACACAAGTACAAGTCCCGAGTGCAGTGAAATGGAAAAAAAGGTACGAGCTACGAAATGAAAGATTGAATGACTGATTGATTGACTGACTGACTGACTGACTGACTGATTGATTGACTGACTGACTGACTGACTGACTGACTGACTGATTGATTAGTTGATTGAGTGACATATAGCTTTATTCATTGATGCACCTGATCTGCATTTATGGCCAATGAATTTGTATATTTATTACATGTTAAGATATTTACGAGGTTATGAAGGGCGTACTGCCTTAAAAAACAATACTGTATGCTTGAATATTGTTGGTGCAGCATCAGCAGTAATGCAGATGTTGTACGGGACCTTTGTCGTGAGGAGGGAGCTGAGCCAGAGGGCAAAGCTCTCAGTTTACCAGTCAGTCTTCATTCCAACCCTCACCTATGGTCACGAGCTTTGGGTAGTGACCGAAAGGGTGAGACCGCAGATACAAGCGGCTGAAATGAGTTTCCTCCATTGGGTGTCTGGGCTCAGCCTTAGAGATAGGGTGAGGAGCTCGGACATCTGGAGGGAGCTCGGAGTAGAGCCGCTGCTCCTTCACATCGAAAGGAGCCAGTTGAGGTGGTTCGGGCATCTGATTAGGATGCCTCCTGGGCGCCTTCCTTTGGAGGTTTTCCGGGCACGGCCAACTGGGAGGAGACCCCGGGGTAGACCCAGAACTAGCTGGAGGGACTACATGTCCAATCTGGCCTGGGAACGTCTTGGGATCCCCCAGGGGGAGCTGGAGGGCATTGCTGGGGAGAGGGATGTCTAGAGTGCCCTACTTAACTTGTTGCAACCGTGACCCTACCCCGGAGATGATGAGATGAGATGAGAGGAGAGGAGAGGAGAGGAGAGGAGAGGAGAGGAGAGGAGAGGAGAGGAGAGGAGAGGAGAGGAAAGGAGAGGAGAGGAGATGCTTGAATGTGTATTTTTCCATCAGTTCTACATGCCACCTCATCTCTGTAACTCATCCATAAACTTACTAATGTTACAGGTGTCATCCATTCTAGCAGTCACCTTGCCTCCCTTCCACCTCATTGGTATCTTGAGTTAAATCAAAAACAGATGAGGGGGGGCAGAGAAAAAGGCATAAAAAAGAAAGACATAGAGGAGTTATGTTCAGAAAGAAGGATTTCATGTGAAGGAGGAAAAGGTTGCTTGCCAGATAAATAATTACATGTCCTTCTTTCGGTGAGGGTACCTTCTAAAAGCCATTTTAAACAAAGAAACGCTCACCCAATAAAACCATGAAGCTCACTTGGCTTAGTAGTACAGAAAAATGTCCCATCCCTCCATGGACGACTTAAATGTGGTTTAATTGGCAATATTTGGAAGAATCTGCCAGATAAGTGGATTATACTGCATGTTGCCTTGGTAAAAAAAAAAGAAGAAAAGAAAAGAAATAATAATCCTCTTATCTGTGGGTGGGTGGATCTATCTATCTATCTATCTATCTATCTATCTATCTATCTATCTATCTATCTATCTATCTATCTATCTATCTATCTATCTATCTATCTATCTATCCATTGATCTGTTATGCTCCATTCACATGTATCGGCGAAGGAATTTTGTACCCCCCCCGCTACCCAGCCCACCATCCCAATCTGCAATGCTGATGAATCCATTCTTAAACAGCCACACTGTACAGACAGTACCATGACACGCATTGCTGCACTTGGTAACCAAGGCAACAAAACAACCGGTCAGAATGCTAGACCCAAAACACAGCCAATGGGTAAGCGCAGTGGAAGACTGAGTACCACAGCATCAGTCCTGAAGCGTCCTGCGCTGCATCCTTTTTTTCCTTCTTTTTTTTGTGCACAAGATAACGCCTGCCATCTGTCCTTGAGTCGTCCAACCTTGCTATTTTCTCCATCCATGGGTTCAAGTCTCAGATTCAGGTGCAGGTTTTTTGGGGACTATTTTTGGAATTAGTGCGGCAAGCATTTGGGTCGTTAATGAGGAGATGCGGAGCTTTTTGTTTTTTTTTTCTAATTTGGCTTTGTTATGGCACCATCTGCCTCCCGTCTTCAAGCCTTTCCCTTTGAAGAGTTGAGACTTTGGACAAATCCACGACTTTGGCTCACTGCCACAGTCTCATGTGACTTCCACTGGCAGACCTCGGGCCCAGAATAGCATCAGTAGTTGGAAATGCGAGTCAATTAAATGGCGTTACTGGACAGATGGGATTCTGAACCGCACAATTAGGATGAAAGGAAACAAGCCCTTTATGTGTTATGGTCATAAAACATGAAATGATCATGTCACCAACCACACTGCGTTTAATTTTACAACATGGCACAGTGAAAGCACTCGCGGTGATATACTACAGCTTATGGCAGTTTGGTCACAACGCCATCCAAGACGCACGCTTTCAGTGTCGAGCTTGTTTAAACGTCTTTCAACTGTGGAGGGTGGTCATACATAAACCCACCCGTGTTCCCGCGGGGAGGGTGACGAGCGCCCGGCCTGTCACCGCTTTGTCTACGTTTCAGAGGCTAATTTGACTGTGGGAAAATTACCCCTGAACAACTCTGGTTATGATCGCCATGTATTAAATATTAATGATGTTGTTTTTTTTGTCTCTTGACATGTCTGATAAATCCTGGTTCATGCATACTGACTCACTGCTGCAGTGTGACTCAGATGCAGCCAATCTGGTAGGAGCATCCAATACATTACAATACAATACAATACAATACAATACAATACAATACAATACAATACATTACAATACAATGCAATACAATACAATTCAATACAATACAATACAATACAATACAATACCCACTGCCTAATGACAATAGCATCCAACAAGACAAAGCCTCTGTGTCTAGCTTTCTGTCCTCTATTGGAAAATTGATGAAGCACAGATAGGAAGTCCTTCACCGTAACAACGCTGACCTGCTCATTATTTCCCCACATGATAAAGTCTGACTTAAAGGAGAAAAAAAAGCACTTACAATCTTCTAATGAGAAGCACTCCATTCAAATCAGCCAAAGGCAAAAAAGAAAAGAAGTCTTGATTCAGCAAAAGCGGCCTTCTCTCCTTGTCTACCTCCGACGAAGAACAAACCTTTATCTTGTGAGGGATTGCTTTGAGAGAAAAATAACTAAAGGACCGTGGGGGGGGGGATTGTCTCACGGTTTTGTAAGTAACTTTTGGAAGTCTGTTTGGAACCAACACATTCTCGTGCCATGAAGTCATATGTTGACGCTTTCGACAAAGAGTTGATCTATGACCTGGAGAGTCCCTTCGGCGTCTTTGTGAAGACATAGTGGTTGTTCCATAGACTCATATGGGAAACTTCAGATGAATATTAAAGACATACAGGTCAGGTTGTGTTTAAGGTTAGGGTTGAGCTATGTAGTGGTTAAGTTTAGGGTTAAGGTTAGGTAGTTACTCAGGTGGTTAATCCGGCATGTCTCATACAGACGCAGAAGTTGTTGTTATCTCACCATGTCTCATACAGATATCAGAGGGTGCCTTCAGCATGAGCTCTTAGAACATTGAACCATAGATCGTATAACAATGTTGGGCTCGGAGTTACAATGGTTTTCTATTTTGTTTTTGTTTATTATCCCCCCCCCCTTTTCTCCCCAATTGTATCCGGCCAGTTACCCCACTCTTCCCAGCCGTACCGGTCACTGCTCCACCCTCTCTGTCCATTCGGGGAGGGCTGCAGACTACCACATGCCTCCTTCGATACATGTGGAGTCGCCAGCCGCTTCTTTTCACCTGACAGTGAGGAGTTTCACCAGGGGGATGTAGCGCGTGGGAGGATCACGCTATTCCCCCCCAGTCCCCCCACCCCGAACAGGCCATTCGGCACTGGCACTAGTGCAGCGACCAGGACACATACCCACATCCGGCTTCCCACCCGCAAACACGGCCAATTGTGTCTGTAGGGACACCCAACCAATCTGGAGGTAACACAGAGATTCGAACCGGTGATCCCTGTGTTGGTATGCAATGGAATAGACCGCTACACTACCTGGATGCCAGGATTTATAATGATTAATGATTATATCAGTAGTATATTATATAGAGAAGAGAGAGACTCTATTTGTCTTACAGCTTAGACACACTAGACACATGCACATGCAGAGTGTGGTGGCTGAAGAAATGTTCCTTCTGTGTTTTCCCATCCTGCTGTCCTTCCTCCAGGGGCAGCCAGGAGCAGTGGGCAGCCCTTTCCTTCGGCGCCCGGGAACCATTTCCAGATGGATTTTGGTGTCATGGTCAGGGACAGGGCAGGGGAGCGTTCTGAGCATTCTGCCATGTTTTTTATTGGGGTTCTTTTTGATGTTGAAGGGGGGCATGGAGAGAACATGCCAACTCCACACAGAAGACCCCAGTCGAGAGGTAGCCCACCTGAGCATAGGGAGAACATGCAGAGTACACACAGACAGCCACTTCACACAGTATAGCCTGGGGAGAACATGCAACTTCTCCAGTGCTAACAACGCCCCAGGCAGGAATTGAACCCACGACCTTCTTGCTGTGAGCCACTATATATGCTATGTCTTAAGAGATACACTGGTGTCAGATCAGCCCTAATACTCAACTTTGTGTGAGGAACATTGTTTGCCTTGGGGTGATGGCTGTTGCCGGTTTGCTGTTGTTTAGTTAGAGGATGTTGCAGCCAACAGATAAACAGACCACAAACCACAAGATGTCTTTTGGACCAGCTCCTCTGACTTTGCCAAAGAAGGTAATTCAACATAAGATCATTTTAACCAGGACGGACTGAACTCAGTCTGCGACAATTATTTGGGAGACTAAAAGTTTAGATAGCATTAGCATTGACCCTGTCACAAATCATGACTTTATAATGCCTCGGTTAACCTTACCCTTCCAAGGACAGAGACGCTGGTGGCAGAGGGCAGTGCCAGGGCAAAGATGTGCCTGACATTGCAATGATAGTAGGGAGGGAGTGTTTATTTGGCAGATTTGAATACACAGACAGGCAGAGACCATCGGTTGATTGAACAACCATGTGGAAGGGCAGAGTGATTGCTCAACGGAGAACAAGGGCCTCATGTATCAGTCATTACAATGGGCAAATTTGTTCTTACAGACCCATGGAATTTTTTTAGCCCTCAAGATTGTCTGACAGTCAGCGGCAATGCATGATGGTTATTTGTAATTCCTTCCTCCTAACATCTATTGTCTACCTCTTGCAACGAGCAATCACCCAGGCCTGCAGAGACATCAGTGTTAGCCAATCGGTGTCTAAATTCAGGGGTTACCCAGGTTCTACACTGGTCTCTGAGACAAACTTCAGGGCTAAAAAATCCCATGGGTGTGTAGGGACAAATTTGCCCATAGTAATGACTGATACATGAGGCCCCAGGTAACTGAAGGGAAAGGTAGGCAAGGAGAGCAAGGTCTTACACTTTGTCCTTGCACTAGGAGCTTCATTTTAATGTAAGCTTCAGATAACTATTTCATGAAAGCTCTTTTCTCGTTGCTATAATGAGGAAATTATATTTTGGTACTTCAAACTGATAAAACTTCTCGGTCTAGTGATGGCGCTCAAGACATAGATGTTGTTGAGTTTTCCCCGATCAGATCATGACAGACAAAAAAAGAAAAACCCATCTTCTTTCAAAACTTTTCAATGATCACTAACACAACCTTTTCTCGATAGGGTAGGTCTTTTCCTTCTGCCAACTTGTAGAAGTGTTTCAGAAACAAAGTTGAAGCATATTTTGGATTTTTGTGTAGAGGAGGAATTGTATATCACAGGTGAGAGACCGAAAACAGGCCGGGGATCATTTCAGGACGCATGCAGTAGAAAAGACTCAGCATGAATACGTACATAAATGCATACAACAGCATCAATTAGCATATTTCATCCTTCTTCCTTTTATTATTTGCCTTGAGGGAAGATACATTAGTGCATCTGAAGAATATACAGCGCTAAAGTACAGTACATGTTAAATATTCACCCTCTGGGATTCAGGAAATTAGCGTACAGAAGAAGAGATGCTCCTTCTGGTCAGTATCAACACGGTGTCTCGTTCGATCCTCTCATATCCAATGACCGCCAACCACCATCCCTCACTTTGTGGCTATTCAGTTTGCCACCTGTCATGGTTCGAATTCTAGCAGAGACAGCTGCCGGGTGGACTTAACACGCCAAGGTTACTTGAATGCACCGGCCTTGTTGCTCACAGAGTCACCTTCGTGAAACGCTCTCCTCTTCCTCATTTGCTTTACATTATAGCTCAGCCTTGAGTCTGGCTTTTCAGTCGACTCTCTCGTTGGTCATATCCATGGAACATCCAAACCTCTCTCAGAATCAGAATCAGCAACACTTTATTTGTCGTTTCATTTCATGCACTTGCACACATGAAATGAAATGAAACATCGTTTCCCGCAGCTGAGGGAAGAGAAAAAGAGGAAGGCCAATGAGTAGGTTTATGGATGTGGTGAGAGAGGACATGCAGGTGGCTTCAGTGTTTCCTCTTCGGGCGCAGCTCCGGTCAGGGCTGTGGTCTTTGGGCCCACAGGACGCAGCAGACCAAGCTCCCTCAGTTAATCCAACGCTAGCTCTACCAGCCAGACACCTTCGACACACCTCCCCGCCCTCCACACGACGACACTAAAAACACAGTCAAGACTAGGTGAAGCCGCCACCAGACCGCCCTCGGTGTTATCGGAACTGCCGGTGTGCATGGTCCATGCAGACTGGCATGCAGCTGTCACCCCAGATTCCCTACAGGGGATATACACCACAGCTTTGAATAATCACCAACCTCCTGCAGGTGTGTTGCTGATACAGCCGAGCTGCTCCTGCGTCTCCGTCTCCTGCCGACACACAAACCACACCCCACTGCCACATCACCATCACCAGACCACCCGACCAGGTTTCTCAGTTACTGTGACAACGTGCTGATGCAAAAGAGTTGTTTAAGGGTAATTCGCATTTAAAAGAATTATCATAGTGCAATAACACACGTAGCACCCCGGCAGGGGCATTGCTGGACGTGTGCCTCCGTTGAGGCCTTGTAAATGAGAGCTGGGGTTGCGTAGTGCGAAGCCTGGATATGGGGTCAGAGGAGTTTGCTGGCAGTTGTTTTCTAACAGCCACAGAGTGAAACGTTGTTTGACGGGACTGCATCTGGGTTGAAGCAAGGTTGGCTCATCCTGATTTAAGGTTTTTTTTTTAACCTTATGACATCAAGTAACACTGGCTGAAGAGTGCACACTCGTGTTTGTGTTGATGGCAATAGTGGATGTTTAACATAGAGACTGAGCAAATGAGTTTGCACATAGATACGCAAGCATATATATATATATATATATATATATATATATATATATATATATATATATATACTACTACTACTTTCGGCTGCTCCCGTTAGGGGTCGCCACAGCGGATCATCCGTTTCCATTTCTTCCTGTCTTCTGCGTCTTCCTCTGTCACACCAGCCACCTGCATGTCTTCCCTCACCACATCCATAAACCTCCTCTTTGGCCTTCCTCTTCTCCTCTTCCCTGGCAGCTCCATATTCAGCATCCTTCTCCCAACATACTCAGCATCTCTCCTCCACACATGTCCAAGCCATCTCAATCTTGCCTCTCTTGCTTTGTCTCCAAACCATCCAACCTGAGCGGTCCCTCTAATATAATCGTTCCTAATCCTGTCCTTCTTCGTTACTCCCAGTGAAAATCTTAGCATCTTCAACTCTGCCACCTCCAGCTCCGCCTCCTGTCTTTTCGTCAGTGCCACTATCTCCAAACCATATAACATAGCTGGTCTCTCAACCATCTTGTAAACTTTCCCTTTAACTCTTGCTGATACCCTTCTGTCGCAAATCACTCCTGACACCCTTCTCCACCCACTCCAACCTGCCTGCACTCTCTTTTTCACCTCTCTACTGCACTCCCCGTTACTTTGGACAGTTGACCCCAAGTATTTAAACTCAAATGCCTTTGTCACCTCCACTCCTTGCATCCTGACCATTCCACTGTCCTCTCTCTCATTCACGCATAAGTATTCCGTCTTGCTCCTACTGACTTTCATTCCTCTTCTCTCCAGTGCATACCTCCACCTCTCCAGGCTCTCCTCAACCTGCACCCTACTCTCGCTACAGATCACAATGTCATCCGCGAACATCATCGTCCATGGAGACTCCTGCCTGATCTTGTCCGTCAACCTGTCCATCACCGTTGCAAACAAGAAAGGGCTCAGAGCCGATCCTTGATGTAATCCCACCTCCACCTTGAACCCATCTGTCATTCCAACCGCACACCTCACCATTGTCACATTTCCCTCATACGTATCCTGCACCACTTCTACATACTTCTCTGCAACTCCTGACTTCCTCATACAATACCACACCTCCTCTCTCGGTACTCTGTCATAAGCTTTCTCTAAATCTACAAAGACACAATGCAACTCTTTCTGGCCTTCTCTATACTTCTCAATCAACATTCTCAAAGCAAACATCGCACCTGTGGTGCTCTTTCGTGGCATGAAACCATACTGCTGCTCGCTGATCGTCACCTCTCCTCTTAACCTAGCTTCTATTACTCTTTCCCAAATCTTCATGCTGTGGCTGATCAACTTTATACCTCTGTAGTTGTTACAGTTCTGCACATCGCCCTTGTTCTTGAAAATCGGTACCAGTATGCTTCTTCTCCACTCCTCAGGCATCCTCTCACTTTCCAGGATTGTGTTAAACAATCTAGTTAAAAACTCCACTGCCATCTCTCCTAAACATCTCCATGCCTCCACAGGTATGTCATCAGGACCAACTGCCTTTCCATTCTTCATCCTCTTCATAGCTGCCCTCACTTCCTCCTTGCTAATCCGCTGAACTTCCTGATTCACTATCCCTACATCATCCAACCTTCTCTCTCTCTCTCATTTTCTTCATTCATCAGCCCCTCAAAGTATTCCTTCCACCTTCTTAGCACACTCTCCTCGCTTGTCAGCACATTTCCATCTCTATCCTTGATCGCCCTAACTTGCTGCACATCCTTTGCAGCTTGGTCCCTCTGTCTAGCCAATCGGTACAAGTCCTTTTCTCCTTCCTTAGTCTCTAATCTGTCATACAACTCACCATACGCCTTTTCCTTTGCCTTTGCCACCTCTCTCTTTGCTTTACGCTGCATCTCCTTGTACTCCTGTCTACTTTCTTCATCTCTCTTACTATCCCACTTCTTCTTTGCCAACCTTTTCCTCGGTATAATTTGCTGTACTTCCTCATTCCACCACCAAGTCTCCTTGTCTTCCTTCCTCTGTGCTGATGACACACCAAGTACCTTCCTAGCTGTCTCCCTCACTATTTCTGCAGTGGTTGTTCAGCCATCTGGCAACTCTTCACTACCACCCAGTGCCTGTCTTAACTCCTGCCTGAACTCCACACAACAGTCTTCCTTCTTCAACTTCCACCATTTGATCTTCGGCTGTGTCTTCACTCGCTTCCTCTTCTTGGTCTCCAAAGTCATCCTACAGACCACCATCCGATGCTGCCTAGCTACGTTCTCCCCTGTCACCACCTTGCAGTCTCCAATCCCTTTTAGATGGCGCCTTCTACATAAGATATAGTCCACCTGTGTGCAGTTTCCTCCACTCTTGTACGTCACCCTGTGTTCCTCCCTCTTCTTGAAATATGTATTCACCACAGCCATTTCCATCCTTTTCGCAAAATCGACCACCATCTGTCCTTCCACATTTCTCTTCTTGACTCCATACCTTCCCATCACCTCCTCATCACCTCTGTTCCCTTCACCAACATGTCCATTGAAGTCGGCTCCAATCACCACTCTCTCCTCCTTGGGTACCCTCTCCACCATGTCGTCCAACTCACTCCAGAATTCTTCTTTTTCATCCATCTCACACCCAACTTGCGGGGCATATGCGCTGATAACATTCAGCAATAAACCTTCAATTTCCAGCTTCATACTCATCACTCTGTCTGACACTCTCTTCACCTCCAGCACGCTCTTGACATACTCTTCCTTCAGAATTACCCCTACCCCATTACTCCTCCCATTCACACCAGGGTAGAAGAGTTTGAACCCACCTCCGATACTCCTGGCCTTACTCCCCTTCCACCTGGTCTCTTGCACACACAGTATGCCTACCTTTCTTCTTTCCATCATGTCAGCCAGCTCTCTCCCTTTACCAGTCATAGTGCCAACATTCAAAGTTCCAACTCTTACCTCCACATGCCTACCCTTCCTCCTCTCTAGCTGCCTCTGGACATGCTTTCCCCCTCTCCTTCTCCTTCGCCCAACAGTAGCATAGTTTCCACCGACACCCTGCTGGTTAACAGTACCGGTGGCGGTCGTTGGTAACCCGGGCCTCGACCGATCCAGTATGTAAGTCTTATTTATGATCCGCATATTTGATTTGGCAAAGATTTTACGCCGGATGCCCTTCCTGACGCAACCCTCCCCATTTGTCTGGGCTTGGGACCGGCACTAAGGATGCACTGGCTTGTGCATCCTCAGTGGCTGGGTTATATATATATATGATATATTCTCTGCACCATTGCACTTTATCGCCTCTTATTTCACCTGCATATATAGTCAAACTTTGTGTATATATCTGGAGATTGTTGTGTTGTAGTGTTGTTATTCTAAGTACACCGAGAGAGCCACGAAACCAGAGTCATATTCCATGTTTGTGCAAACCTACATGGCCAATAAACACGATTCTGATTCTGATGTTATGAAGATACAGTACACTACACCGGCTCAGCTGCTGTTCATGATGCGGGCTGTAAAATCACCCAGAATGTGAGCGCCATCATCAACGAGCTCCTCACTGGCGGGAGGATAAAAAACACAAAGCTGCATCAGCACCGGTGTGTGGGTGCTCAGGGAATTGAGAAGTTTACCAACCTAATATTTCCACGGTAATACCAGAGAGAAAAACATTACTATACAAAGAGTGACGTTACTGAAGAAGAAGGAGAAGAAGAATAGTAGTAGTAGTAGTAGTAGTAGTAGTAGTAATATACACATAAACCCAGTAAAATACGGCAGCAGCGAGGATTTTCTTGAAATCAAAAGTATCCCTGGGCTTTGTACCGGAGTTACCATTAACCTGGTTTCTAACCACCAGCGTGGATTGGTAGGCCTTTGCTTGAGTATACTGTATTCAAACTCATCACTAAGATACTTGAACTAGCGGTAAGCCCGTTGGGCGACAGGGACGTGCTGCCCGATTATTCCCTCCCTGACCAGTTCAGATGGGAAAAGTGTAACGGTGATGATGAAATGGTGCCAGTTTGACTCTTAATCCTGACTGACAATAATCCATCAGATCAAACACACCCTCATGTGTGTGTGTGCATTTGTCAGATACCGCTGTGACTCGCAGACCTATTTCTTGTAAAGAAAAGGTTCTCGAACCCCCAGCTGTACACTGGACAAGAGAGAAATGGGATGCTCTGAAGAAAGCGGCAAGCTGCATCGGTGAAATACAACTTGCACATCCTGTCATTGTATCAGACTGCACATGAGGGGATCGGAGCTGAGCAGGGATTATTTTTCCCTCCTACAGTATATGGCGGATCAAAGACAGATAGACCCCATTTACTCGCTAATACCATTAGGAAAGGGGCTCAAAATGAAGGACATCAAAGGAAAGACACAGAAATTACCCACTTTCCTTCACTGTAAGCAGCTCAGCAATTTTCATTAGGTGAGATTTATTGTTACAGTAAAGATCTCTGGAGAAGTGGTTGTGGGGTAATGAGTCCCTCTGTGGACAGACTGTCCTTATTCAAACTTCGGGTACATCCAGGGTCGTCCGGGTGGCGTGGTGGTCTATTCCGTTGCCTGCCAACACGGGGATCGCCGGTTCGAATCCCCGTGTTACCTCCGGCTTGGCCGGGCGTCCCTACAGACACAATTGGCCGTGTCTGCGGGTGGGAAGTCGGATGTGGGTATGTGTCCTGGTCGTTGCACTAGCGCCTCCTCTGGTTGGTTCCTTTGAGCTCTGCCATGACATTGCGCACAACGTACCATGTGCACAATGTCATGCCATCATACAATGATTTAGGGCTATGCACATAAATCTGACTTGGAGGGACATATTGAGGATTACAACTACTATTAAAGTCACACTGAGATCAAGTTAGTCTTGTGATTCAACCCCTCATATAAAATAATATCCATATGGACCAAGTACCTTTAATTTGTCTTGATGCATGCTCAATAATCCAGGTAGGAAAATCACAGAAAGGTGAATCAGTTCATCTGGACACAACGTTTAGTGAGAAAGAAACGGTCTATACTGACTGCAGGTATCCCCCTTGTGAAAATGTGACTAAAATGGTTTTTGAGGGGGTGCCTTACCATCATTAGCCACAATTATGTCCTTTTACCACTCCTTTTACTCTGCTCAGCAGAGTAAACTGTTATCTTTTCACCTCGGCTTTGTTTATCTAGTTATTCTGAAACGTCTGATTGCCAAGCCAAGCATTGTGCCAAGTTCGTTAGTTTCATTTGTACATTTAATTTAGCACCATAGAATCAATATTAACCAATCTCAAGGTAAAAGACAAATAACAGCTTTGATCGCATGAAAGTCAGTTGCCATTGGCCTAATTGCATATGGATTCACTGATCGTCTCTAATACACTGTTTCTTTGTGAGACTGAGACAGGCACAGTATTCAAGACTTCTGTCAGGGATACGTTACTATAAGGAATAACTGCAACCAGCAGCACAGTGGCACAGTGGTTAGCGCGGTCGCCTCACAGCAAGATGGTCTTGGGTTTGAGCCCCGGGATAGTCCAACCTTGGGGGTCGTCCTCTGTGTGGAGTTTGCATGTTCTCCCCGTTTCTGCGTGGGTTACTCCGGGGGCTCGGGTTTCCTCCCACAGTCCAAAGACATGTCGGTCAGGTGACTCAGCTGTACTAAATTGCTGGGATAGGCTCCAACCCCCCGCGACCCCAGTTGGGATAAGCGGCTTGGATGATGGATGGATGGATGGATGGATGAAATGTCACAACCTCACATAATGAGAACCAGTGTTAAAAAGGTGGCTGTTGTCTGATTCACTAACCAGTTCAGGCTATAAAATGTGCAAAAATAAAAAAATAAAAAACTCTGAGCTGTATTAGCAACTGTGGTTTGGCTGCACTCAAACAAGTTACCCGTTTTCAGTCATGTGGCCTACATCACCTGTATTGCACAAGGATTTTTGTCCACCCCTTTTATGAAATGATGCCGTTGGTGTTTTTTATACAAGATATTAATTTTCAAAAATCCATTTAAAAGGGGACCTAACGAACGTGAAATGCCATTCAGAGCACATCGGACTTCTGCAGTGTGACGCATTTCCAAGCAAAACCGGATGCAGGAGTCCGGGTAGGGCAAAATGTCGCTTGACTTTGCACATTTTATATGATGCTGGGGTTAGAAAATGAAAAATGTGTGATTATTGTTGGCATAAGTCATTGAATAGGTGCATTACGTGACTTGAGAAATGAGCGAACGAGGTAAAACATTCAATTTGAATTTCTTGTTTCCTTAAGGACTGACAGGACAAGCTGAATCGGGTGTGTGCACATGCCTCGGATTGATTTAAAACTTCAGCAAATCATGACGTGAACTTCAATGACCTTTGACCTTATGGAGTTTATAAATCATAATCCTGACAACCTTTTAACTGTATTGAGCTCTGCTAAAAACAAACCAGCAGGTTTGTCTTTAATGGTCTACCAAAACACACATTTTCTGGATGCAGAGGACGCCTTATTTATTTTCAGTAGAACCAAAGTAAAAAATAAAAAATGAAAAATAAAAAAAAACACCAGCCTTTTGGCTATTTGATTGCTCTGTTCGCAAAATGGAACTTTTGAAAAATTCTCACGTAAGCGACAGCCGAGAAGATGATGTGGTGCTGTGCTTTCAGTTGCCTTATGCCTTTTCCTTAATTTGGGGATCATCCATTTGGTCATTAGGGGGGATAATTAGCATGTGGGCAAATTTAACATCTCAAAGGAGGCTCAAACTGTTATGCACACACAAAAATGATGGACACCCTTAACTATGAAGGTTGTAATCATGAAAATTCATCTGAAAAGATGAATCTGCATTGAAAATGTAAACTTTATTGCAGATAACAGCAATAAATTTGTAATAGTAATTATCCAGCAAGTTTATACCCCCCAACCCTATTAATATATCCATTTTGCTGATGAGTTATCTTAGATTATGCTATAACCCCCCCCTTTTCCTCCCCAGTTGTATCCGGCCAATTACCCCCCTCTTCCAAGCCGTCCCAGTCGCTGCTCCACCCCCTCTGCCGATCCGGGGAGGGCTGCAGACTACCACATGCCTCCTCCGATACATGTGGAGTCGCCAGCCGCTTCTTTTCACCTGAGAGTGAGGAGTTTCACCAGAGGGACATAGCGCGTGGGAGGATCACGCTATTCTCTCCCCCCAATAGACGCCCCGACCGATCAGAGGCGCTAGTGCAGCGACCAGGACACATACCCACATCCGGCTTCCCACCCGCAGACACGGTCAATTGTGTCTGTTGGGACGCCCGACCAAGCCGGAGGTAACACGGGGATTCGAACCAACGATCCCCATGTTGGTGGGCAATGGAGTAGACCGCCATGCTACCCGGATGCCCCTTATTATGCTATGACTTGACAGAATCAAAGCTTCTTCTTATGACAGGGACGTGACTGAGGCCCCAGAAAGCGTCTTAGCCAGATTCCCTCTACTCCCAGTCTTCTGCTTTTGCTACCGTTTCTGTTGTCCAGTTCACCAGACATTTAACCTACATACTACGCACACATTCATCTCACTAACAACATCTAGTTGGCGCTGATGGGCGTGAATAATAATAATAATAATAATTATTCTTATTATTGTTATGCTGCTTTAAATGAACAATATTTAATGACCCAAATGTATTATCAAAATATAATTAAAATGTGATTCTATTGGCCGGTGGTTCTAAAACCAGTCCTCAGGGACCTGCTCCTGCTGGTTTTCTATTCTGCCATGTAATTCATCACATTCACCTGTTGTGTCAGCCATTCCAGCCTACAACGAGGAAGGTTGTAGACCTGGAACAACAGGTGAACCCGAGGACCAGATTGAGAACCACCACTCTAGGCAACGCATTCCCGTTTCTATAATTTTGGGTTAACCTCCGGGCACGAAAAACGCGGCCTTCACTTAAACCGCATGACAGATAAGAGGATAATTCACTGACAGTCTTTCATAAATAATGGCAAACGCAAAACCAAGATGTCCAGGGTGTCTCCCCGCCTACCGTCCAGTGACTGCTGGGATAGGCTCCCTCGACCCTTCATAGGATAAGTGGTTTAGATAATGGAGTGGAAAACCAAAGTGCTGCTGATGTTGGACAAGCTACATCTCAGATGGCTATCTTGTTTGCTCGCGCATCAGTTATGTAATTACCACCATGCATGATGTGGCACACTTTAAAGCACTGTATGACACCAAAGTGGTTAATCGGCACACCCAGAGGCGTCCCGTCGGGACAGGCAAACCAGGCAATTGCTTGGGGCCCCCAAAATATATGTGGGAAAAGGGGCCCCCGATGGCCACACATGTATTGGCACATTTTGCAATGACAGGCTATAAACCCCCGTAAACGTCTCAGAAAGGCAGACCACCACCACCACCACCCCCCACCCCTCGTGTGTGTGGGGAGGGAGGGGGGGGCCTCAATGGTCTTCTTTGCCTGGGGCCCCCCAGATTCTAAGATCGCCACCGGGCATACCTAATGCCCAGCATTAAATCAGTTTCATTATATGACTTTACGAATATGATGTATAAACAATATAACACTGTACATTTCAACAGGTTTTTTTTTTACGATACTCAGTGTATTCCATCGAAATTAGGTTTAAGGGAAGCACACTTCCATCATCTTTTGACCGAACAGCAATACTGCATACCCTCGAGGTGATTAGTCTATTGCTTTGCTGTCTTTAGAAGTATTTTCAAAAAGAAAAAGAAGCAGCAGGCGAGGTTACAGCTTCCGCTCAGGGTCGACTGTCTCCAGTCTTCTTCAGCAGAAACAGGCGCAGGCAGACAGACAAAGAGCGCTGCAGCACCGGGCTGACTCACTGCAGAGAGGAGAGAGACGAGCCTTGCAGAGTCTCTGAGAGTTTGGTGCAGAAGAGATTTTTTTTTGGATTTTTTGATGGACAAATACGACCTTGTGTTATATTGCCTTTACGTAATGTGGTCATTTGAACCCAAATTGTTTCTCGAGCTCAAAACCCCTATTCATTCACTCTCGGTTAAAGGACCAGTTGAAGAACCAGTTTTTATCTTGCGCCCGCGCCTTTCCCAGAAATGTGCTCATTGATTTATTGCATTGATTTTCTTTCATGAAGGGCTATGAACGAGCAACATTATTTGCTTCCTTTTCTGTCGCTGTCAGACCATAAGATGGCTCGTCCTTTGAGAGAACATTTCGACTTTCGCATATCTCGCCTAAAATTTGTGCTTATTCAAAACTTGTTGGCGATTATAAAAGCTTTGGTCAACAATAAAGGGTTATGAAACCACAACTCAGTTTTAGAGCATCTCTGATTCAAGTTGAAAATTTACATCCATCTACATTGTTCATTAGAATTGTGGTCTACATCAAAATTCTATTAAGAAAATATATAGTAAATACATCCTAAAACAGATATCTACTACTACTACTACTACCAGCTGCTCCCATTAGGGGTCGCCACAGCGGACCATCCGTTTCCATCTCTTTCTGTCCTCTGCAGCTTCCTCTGTCACACCAGCCACCTGCATGTCCTCCCTCACCACATCCAGAAACCTCCTCTTTGGCCTTCCTCTTGTCCTCTTCCCTGGCAGCTCCATATTCAGCATCCTTCTCCCAATATACCCAGCATCTCTCCTCCACACATGTCCAGACCATCTCAATCTTGCCTCTCTTGCTTTGTCTCCAAACCGTCCAACCTGAGCTGTCCCTCTAATATACTCGTTCCTAATCCTGTCCTCCTTCATCACTCCCAATGAAAATCTTAGCATCTTCACTTCTGCCCCCTCCACCTCCTGTTTTTCATCAGTGCAACTGTCCCCAAAGCATACAACATAACTGGTCTCACAACCATCTTGTAAACCTTCCCTTTAACTCTTGCTGGTACCCTTCTGTCGCAAATCACTCCTGACACTCTTCTCCACCCTCTCCACCCTGCCCGCACTCTCTTCTTCACCTCTCTTCTGCACTCCCCGCTATGTCCTTATACACATATAACCCCACATATATGACCATATATTGCATATTAAAGTACCATATGTTGTTCACAGGTTGTGTTGTGGCAAGACTCCCCTGGCTAGGGCAGGAGCTGCCATGCCATTCGGTTGTCTGACACTTGGGGAGAAGAAGGATTACAATAATCCCTCAGAGGTGGCAGATAAATATGACCTCGGGCAGATTGTCAAATCGTAAGTCTCTTTTAACTCCTACTATTTGAAAAAAAGTGAAAACTGCAGAAAATGTATCAGGACTCCGATCCGGCTAAAATAATGACGCACCTCCTCTCTTTTTGTCTTTGCTCAGGGAGGAGTTCTGTGAGATATTCCGAGCAAAAGATAGGAATACATTGAAAATGTACACCTGTAAAAAATTTCTAAAGAAGGACGGGAGGAAAGTAAGAAAAGCTGCCAAGAATGAGATCATAATCTTGAAGATGTGAGTGAAGTTCTTCACTGTAAAGCATGTTGTTTTATAGGAAGTTAAATCACTCTAAGTCAATCTACACATGCTGTGAACACTTCATATTCGACCTACACGTCTGTGTAATTGACTCGATAACTCACGAGGTGAGAAGCGTGCTACTTCAGCGGTCAGACTGAATCCGCTCTGCTCCTCACATGGTACTCTGGTGGGGAATTTGGTGCTATAATATGTTCTTTGACTGCTGATCATTCATTTTTCAAGAGTGAATACCCCCCCCAAATTGCTTCATCTCTGCATTTGTGAGAAGTCTTTTGTAGATTGTAGGCCCTTGTTGCACTGTGGCTTGCAACTTAGTTAAAATGTGGTTTGGAAAATTAATTACACATCCTTGGGATTCATTTCAAGTGTGCACTGGCATCAAGAGCGATTTATGATCATAGTGGCTAACAAGACCCATCAGTAATTAAAGAGAATTATGATAATTCACCAAAAATACTAAAGGGACACATAAATCAAATCAAAAATACAATTAACTTAGAAAGATTTATGACGCTCACAATGCAACACAATTCTATTAAAGACTGAAATGAATTAAATACAAAAAAAAAAAACCTGATCCTTATCGGTTGCTCTCCTGAATAAGTCATGCTGTTAGTAAAGCCTAAGATGGCTTTGGCTTTGATAGGAAGGTCAGATTGTTTTAAAGGATGTGAAATGCTCACTCAGCATCTTAAAGTTATAAATTTAATCTAATCAGTCTGAAAAGCGTTGAATACGGCTCTTTGTTACACTGCCGCTTATTGATCTAACTATTGTATTGTTCTTCCTCTCTCCTCTTTAATCCTCCCCCATTGTTTGGTCTTTTCAAAGGGTAAAACATCATAATATCCTCCAGCTGGTTGACGTGTTCGAAACTAAGAAAGAGTACTTCATCTTTATGGAGCTGTGAGTATTATCGGAGGCAACTGAGAGAGATGACATGTTATTTTCTCATGCAATAATTGCATAAAAACAAGCCAACACAAATAATGAGAAGCAGCAAAAAGGAATACAACAGTAAATTACTGGAGGAAAACAAAAACAACATTAAAAATATATGGAAAATATTGAATGTTGGCATCATTAAAAATTGAACTGGGAAGGTAAGATACCCCAACCATTTCCTGACCATTATAAGGCCCAACTTTTTTGCCAGTGTTGGTCCTGGTTTGGCGGGGGAGATTGCAAAGACTGGTAGTAGTGATGGTGTTAAAAGTAAAGATATATATGTTAAAGAAACAACATTTATAAGAGGGACTGATGAAAAATAAATTATTGACACTGCAAAAAAATAAAACCAAGAGCAAGGAGCCCACAGACTGGAATGGTATTGACATTTCTACAGTTTAAAATATTATAGAATAATATTTGGAATAAATATCATAGAGGGTGTAGCAAAACCCCTGACATGTAGTATTTGTAACAAGTCTCTACAAATTGATGTATTCCCAAGAAAAATGAAAACAGCTAAAGTCAAACCAATATATAAAGCTGGAGACAAACATGTACTCTCAAACTACAGACCTCTTGCCCTGCTTTCACAGTTCTCTAAAATACTTAAAGAAAAATTTTATACAAGGCTAGATTATTGTATCACAAAACATAATGTACTGTATGAACAACAATATGGTTTTAGAGGTAACAAGACAACCTCATTTGCACTGATAGAATTTGTAGAAGAAATTACAAAGGCAATATAAAACAAAGAATATGCAGTAGGGGTATTCCTGGACTTTAAAAAAAGCATTTGACACTATAGATCATTAGTTATTAATAAAAAAAATTACCAAGATATGGTATCAGAGGGATAGGGCTATCATGGTTGTCTAGTTAACTACAAAACAGGTATCAATATGTTGAAATACAACACTTCAAATCACAGTTACTAAAGGTTAGTTGTGGGGTGCCCCAGGACTCAGTGTTGGGACCATTACTGTTCATGATGTACATAAACAATAAATGTGACGTGTCAAACACCCTGTAAACCATTCTATTCACAGATGATACAAACTTACTCTGCTGTGATATAAATTTACTGTGCTGTGGAGACAACTTGGAACAACTCTTGGATACAGTGGGAAAGGAATCAAGCAGGATGAAGAGTTGGTTTTATGCAAATAAACTAACCCTGAATTTAAACAAAACAAAATTTATAATCTTTGGGAATCAAACTACCAACTCAGACAAGAAACTCATGATAAGTGATGTGGAAATCAAAAACGTATCTGAAATTAAATTTCTCAGAGTATTAATAGACAACAAATTAAATTGGAAGCTGCACATAAAGCTGATATATTAAAATTATTTGCAATACTGAACAAAGGAAATGATCTACGAAATCAAGCTTTCCTACATAAATTGTACTGTTCCTTCATTCTCCCATACATTATCTACTGTGTGGAAACAAACAGATCCAATCTTCAACATCCAAAAAAGAGCCACACCAATTGTAAATAACCCCACTTACAGAGAATCAACACATCCACTTTTTATCAAAGTAAAATCACTAAAATTTAAAGATTTGATTGATTTTAAAACTATTCATATTACATACAGAATAATAAATCAACAATTACCTATTAGTATCCAAGGGTTGTTCCAACTGAGAGAAAGTCAACATAATTTGAGAGGAACTTGTATATTCAGAAAACCACCAGTAAGGACAGATGCAAAACATCACTGTGTCACAACCAAGGGAGTTGGTTTGTGGAATAACTGCAGTGATGAGCTGAAAACATGTGATGCTTTATCTGAACTAAAAAGACTCTTCGGAAACAAAATGTTGAACAGTTATGCGACGTACCAGTGACCAGTTTATTTATTTGTTTATTTATTTATTTGTCCAAATGGGTTGATTTGTTTGAGTCGACTGAGACAGATACCACAGACACTGGTGGCTTTAAATTGAACTTTCATATTCTATTTTCAGTTATTATCTATTATCAGTGCATCATGCAATCATGAACAGTATAAGGGGGTAGGACTAGAAAGGTTCTCAACTTCCTCTTACCCCTTTGGAACATGAACATGATCAGGAGCATATTGATGTGGTCTGCTGTAACCCAGCTCCTGTGAACACCCTCACCACCCCCACTCCCCACCTCCCTTTTTCATGCATCTTGTCTTAAACACTATGTGGATGGTTTTAACTAAACAAAAAGGGGGTTATTCATTTCTATGGACAATCTCTTCAGTGCCACAGGCAGAGAGGTCTTTGACTGGATCTTAGACCAAGGCTACTACTCAGAGAGGGACACCAGCAACGTTGTGAGGCAGGTGTTGGAAGCCGTAGCCTACCTGCACACATTGAAAATCGTCCACAGAAACCTCAAGGTATAAGTCACACTGCTGACACCCAGTGACAGAGCGAAGCATTTTACCACATGCCAGGGCTTATGTGTTATGGGCCCCTGTCACCCAGGGGAGCTCTTTCAATTGCAATAATCATCTCTTTATTTTTATTCCATGTAGCTGGAGAACTTAGTGTACTATAACCGTCTGAAGCACTCCAAAATTGTTATTAGTGACTTCCATTTGGCAAAGCTGGAAAAGGGACTCATTAAAGACCCATGTGGGACCCCAGAGTATCTTGGTAAGGGGAACGAGCTTTGGCTTTACATTATTAAAACAAATAATCAAGTCAATTAAATAAACCACCAAACATACCGTGTAATGAAATTTAGACAAATTACTCCAAAGCTTCATTATAGCATGATAACACATTATGGTATTACATAATGTAAACTGTGCTTGCTCTCAGCTCCTGAGGTTGTTGGGAGGCAGCGATATGGGAGGCCAGTGGACTGCTGGGCCATAGGAGTCATCATGTATATACTGTAAGTGTACGCCTTTACTGTGTTCTCAGCACATAACTGGGACTCATACTGTACTGTGGATAACAATTATCAAAGTATGTTATATTTCTGAGAGGTCTCCATTGAGCTGAAAAGCAATTTTTTTTTTGTAATATCGACGATCTTATATCCCCTATTCAACAGTTTATCAGGAAACCCTCCTTTCTATGACGATGCTGATGAGGACGACTATGACAACCATGACAAGAACCTTTTCCTGAAGATTTTGTCAGGAGACTATGAATTTGATTCACCATACTGGGATGACATTTCAGACTCGGGTATGAGATGATCAAATATATTGATCGTTTTTTTAAGAATACCAGTTTGATGTGTGCCACAGTTAGAAATTCATTGCAATGTGTTGACAATAGTTTATGTTTCGCTTAACAACATCAGTTTCTCTTGTCGTCTTGTTCCTCCAGCCAAAAATTTGGTTGCCTCTATGATGGAAGTGGACCAGGATCAGCGTCTAACTGCAGAGGAGGCCATAGGCCACGAATGGTACGATACTTAGTCGAGTGTGACTGGTACCACTCACTACCTCAGAAATGTGCCTTCTCTATTAGTAGTGAGATCCAAGAGGTAATATATTTCTTGGTCCTTCCCACAGGATTTCAGGGAATGCCGCCTCTGATAAGAATATCAAGGATGGAGTTTGTGCTCAAATAGAAAAGAACTTTGCCAAGGCCAAGTGGAAGGTATTCACCCGGGCCATAAATCACACGTTATCCATGTGTCCGCTTTCATACATTTCATGCGTCAGACATGCAAGGTTACATTTATTGACTTTATCATAACTTGCCTTCTCGTTTTATTTCTCATAGAAAGCCGTAAGAGTGACAACGCTCATGAAGAGACTTCGAGCCCCGGAGCAGAGCAACTCAGGGGTCTCCAGTCCTGCTGCAGGGGCTTCAGCTGGCTCCGCCACACCCAGCAGCACTCCTGCAGATGGGCCCGAGAGTGTCCCTGCCGGCACCGAGGCCTCGGTCAGCGTACAGGTTCCTGACGCACAGTGCGTGACCGTCCACGGACGCACTCTGACCAGCGCTTCCTAACAGGAAGCACGGCCGCCGGTTCGGTGCAGTGGGGGATGCTCGCCAAAACATTGCCGCAAACACAAACAAACACAAGGAGACCTTGCCACTTACACAGAAGCAGAAGAAAGTGCTTCTGCATACGTGTGTCAACCAACACGCATGAATACAATACAGCGCACACACACACACACACACACACACACACACACACACACACACACACATATACTCTGCATCTGTAGGGTCGCACTATCTCACAACACCATGTTTATATTTCATTTTCACCCTCTGTGATCATATAATTAGTCTATTGAATAGTTTCTCTCTCATTCTCTCTCTCTCTCATCATCCATTAGCATCCCTTTAAAGCTAGCTGACAGGTCTCTCTAATCTCTGCTCCTGCTCCATCAATGCAGTGAAGTGTTTCATTAGGGGCACTATTTTGTCAAAACTACTCAACAGTTTCCTCTTTTTGTGTCATGTTTATTATTTTTCATTTGTTTTGTATGTTTTTCCTAAGTAGTTCTGGTTAGTCTCCCAAGCCGCTGTACTATTTAGAACTGTTGCTCAAATGACATTTGCTTGTTTCTCACCTCTTTCCCACCTGTACAAATTCAGAGCACAGTAAACAACATTTGTTGAATGTTCTTTGGAGAGTGCTGTTTCAGATGTTGTTGTTGTGTCTAATAAATCAATTCTAAGTTTAAAGTTGAGTCGATATACTTCTATGTATATTTTCCTTGTATACCTGTGGATTTTTTTTATGTACCTGTGTATTTAGCGTCTTTTAGCTGAGCTAAAGGGCCGCTCAAATGTGTGTGGGTAAATAAATAAAGCAATGTTGATATTGCTGAAAGGGATAATCTCCTTCAGTTGTCACTTATTGAGTATATGATCACTTCCACACCCAGCACCTGGATCCTCTCCACCCTCCAAGTCACCATGCAATCCCTGACAAACCATGTACTGACTGAATTTTTCATGCTTTTCTCAAAAAGAAGATAGACGTTTTCTTAATTCAGTGTTATTTATTTTATTTTTTTGTTGCCTACATCAGTACAAAATCAATGTGCATCGATATGGACAACATTCTCTTCCTCTGCTTTTTCAAATTCTTTGCATCCCTCGAATATTACAATATTACAATGTTACAGTGTTACGATTTCATTTAGCAGAAGGTTTTATCCAAAGCGACGTACAGCCGAAAAATGAATACAACCCAAGCAAGGATCTAGTCAGGAGACAACAATGCAAGTAAGTGCCAAAAAAAAAAAAGGTTCAAGTCCGGTATGACATAGGTGTCAACAGGCAGTACACAAAGGCAATGCATAGGCTGCATAGAAGTGATTTTTTAAATTTTTTTATTAATACAATCAGGTGTGGAGGTGTTTGTGAAAGAGCTGGGTCTTTAGCTTCTTCTTAAAAATGAAGAGGGACTCAGCGGATTGAATGGAGTTCGGTAACTCGTTCCACCACTGGGGAACTACAGAAGAGAAGAGTCTGGCTAGTGACTTAGGGCCCCGTTGTGGCGGAAGTGCCAGGCACCTTTCATTGGCGGAACGTAGTGAGCGGGACTGAGTGTAGACCTGAATGAGGGAGTTCAGGTAGGCAGGAGCTGTTTTAGTTGCTATTTTGTAAGCGAGCATTATCTAATGCGGGGGTCTAAGGACAGGATGTTCTGTTGCTGTAAAGCCCCTTGAGGCAAATTTGTAATTTGTGATATTGGGCTATACAAATAAAATCGACTTGACTTGAATCGGGCAGCAACTGGGAGCCAGCGGAGGGACATGAACAGCAAAGTGATATGTGCTGTTTTGGGTTGGTTGAAGACCAGACATGCATTCTGGATCATTTGCAGAAGTTTGAAAGTGCATGCAGGGAGACCTGCCAATAAGGAGTTGCAGTAGTCAGTGTGTGATATTACAAGAGCCTGTACCAGGAGTTGTGTTGCATGCTCAGACAAGTAGGGTCTAATTTCCCTGATCTTGTACAGGGAAAAATCGGTACAACCAAGCAATCAAGGCCATGTGAACCTTAAAGGTTTGTTGGTCATCAATGACACCCAGCTTTCAGACAGACTTTGTGGGCATGAGTTGGGTTGATTCAAGCTGGATATTGATCTGTTGTTGTAAGGATGGACTGGCTGGGATGGCAAGGAGCTCAGTCTCAGATAGGCTAAGCTGAAGTGGCGTTCTTTCATCCATGCAGAGATATCAGCAACGCATGATGATATCCGTGCCGAGACTGGGAGGTCATCTGGTGGGAATGATAGGAAGAGCTGGGTATCGTCAGCATAGCAATGGTATGAGAAACCTTGGGAGCAGATAATTGCACCAAGTGAGGTGGTGTATATTGAGAAGAGAAGGGGACCGAGCACTGACCATTGAGGCACCCCTGTAGACAAGCCGTGCAGTTTGGACTCTTCTCCTCTCCAAGATACTCTAAAAGATCTCCCTGAGAGGTAGGACATGAACCAGCAGAGGACAGATCCTGAGATACCAAGCTCAGTGAGTGTGGAGAAGAGAATTTGGTGGTTTGGTGGTTAAATACAATACCGTTTTCTCATTATGGCTCCAGACAGAGGAGAACCAAAGGAAGACACATCAAATTGCGCTGCTATATACGTAGGTCTAGTACTGGAACTGGCACACTGCAGTTGAATTTTATAGGGCCCAGTACTTGAAGTGGGGGAAAAGAAAACAAAAACAAGTGCAGGCACTCTCTTCACTGGCATTTTGGTGAACCCTACTGTATTAAGCTTGGAATTTCTAAAGTAAATAAAAGATACCAAGATATATTTTTGGTGGTCATAATATGTGTCTTCTTCTTCTTTCGGCTTGTTCCCTGTTTCTCAGGGGTCGCCACAGCAGATTTTACAGTTTCCATTGGTACCCTGTGAGAGCACAGCACCAATGGCGGCCATTGTTAACCCGGGTCGCAAGCCATCCCGTATGGAACCTCAACCGATCCGGTATGGTCTTGTCAATCCGCATAATGATTTGGCAAAATTTTACATCGGATGCCCTCCCTGACACAACCACTAATATGTATATCTGCATAAAAAGGAATTGAATTTCAAAATTGTAATCAGCAAGTTACAAGTAATGACAATACTGTACTGCCACAGTTCAATTACTAGGGTTTAAAGTGCACGTTTGTCCTTCATCCAAAAATGATTATCACCCAAATCATTACATAAAAGCATAACAAGCAAAAAGATAATTTTCCTATGCTATGTAATGAATTCATCATATTAGCATTGAACTTCAAATCTCATATCACCACTTATCCTTTGAAATAATGAAACACATCTGCTAGGTTAGGCGAGTACTCTTCGGAGGAGGTAAACAGTTCAGGACTGAACAAGTCTTTAAAGCATTGATAGCAATACTGACAGTTGTTAGTGCTGGCCTGTCTGTCTGTCAGTGCTGATAGATGTGCTGATATACCTAAACCAAACAAACCTATTACTAACTAATGTTATTAACTGCAGCTGTGTAACAGTGTACCAAGACCAGCCTGGCCTGTTGTTAACCTTTACATGGTTTTTGACCTGTAGGTGTCAGGGCAAACTCACTAAAATGGTCTAGGTTTAAGTTACTCCTTAAACAAGAATGTGAAATTCAGTATGTACTGAATATTTTTTGAGAATACAATAATGGCATCCATTAAGAATAACACATTCATTTTGATACAAAATTAAAATGACATTTTGTCGGGGGGCTTAGAGAGCACAGCAGCATGTGACTCTGGAACTAAATGATCTACTACTACTACTACTACTACTACTACTACTACTAATGATTCTTCTATTAGCTGCTCCCGTTAGGGGTCGCCACATTGGATCATCCGTTTCCATCTCTTCCTGTCCTCTGCAGCTTCCTCTGTCACACCAGCCACCTGCATGTCCTCTCTCACCACATCCAGAAACCTTCTCTTTGGCCTTCCTCTTCTCCTCTTGCCTGGCAGCTCCATATTCAACATCCTTCCCCCAATATACCCAGCATCTCTCCTCCACACATGTCCAAACCATCTCAATCTTGCCTCTCTTGCTTTGTCTCCAAACCGTCCAACCTGAGCTGCCCCTCTAATATACTCGTTCCTAATCCTGTCCTTCTTCATCACTCCCAATGAAAATCTCAGCATCTTCAACTCTGCCACCTCCAGCTCCACCTCCTGTCTTTTGTCAATGCCACTGTCTCCAAATCATATAACATAGCTGGTCTCACAACCATCTTGTAAACCTTCCCATTCACTGGATGATATGAGTAAATGTAAATATACAGGTAGATAGGATTTGGTTTGACATTTAGCTCACTGAATTTAACCACTATGGACTACAAAACATACCGCACTGACTTTTGAGGGAGGCAGTGAAAGAGAAGTGGCAGTAAACAAGAAAGAGCCCTGTCACTTCTAAAAGCACAACATAAAAGTGGTATGTATGGCCTACCAGTCTGTACCGGTGTAATGAAAATTTGTCCTACTTGAAATGATCTATCTACCTGTGCTAATTCATAGCAACCCTAACCCATACATGCAAAAAGTTGGTAGAATCACCTCAGTCCTAATGAGCACTTGGGCTCAAAGGAGAACTTGTTGAATGTGCCTAAAAGTATCGTTTTAATGACTGAATATGAATCATGCATTATGTATCACAAAACAGAGAAAGAAATTGTCATCAAATATAACAACTGTATCAACTATCAACTAGTCATAGAGTGAGACTAACATTGAGGGCTGCATACAATTTATCATGTTATTTCTCTCAAATTAATGTAAATACAGTGAAATTACAGTAACCACTACAACCATATGAGGGGCAGCCAGGCAGGCATTTTGGTGTACAAAATTGGGTTGCTGAGTTGCTTTAAAAACTTGAAACACAGAGAAGGTGAAGATCGATTAACATAACACAAACAAGGGCGCACCGGTCGACCTTGGGCTCCTGCTTTCTAAGACCACGAGTGCCTGCAGTGGATCTACGTATATCAAACTAGATCACTGTCATCACTCCGGAATACGGGAGGTGAGTTGTCGACTTCATGGGATGTTATCGTAGGTGCGAAGATGGTGGGGAGATGGAGACGGAGGCAAAAATTGGAAATGAGAATGAGGACACGAGAGGGTTTGAAAATAAGAAAAGGAGGAGCAATACATCGACTTGCTCGAGTTATTCGAGTCAGTCACAGGGAACAGAGACGTATCTCGTTGGGATGATAGCCATGACAAGACAATATGGCATTTTCAAGGGCCCACATGGGGTCAGAAAGTTTGCAGGGAGAAAACTTGGAGATGTATGATCGATCAGGATAACTAGAAGTGGGATGGTTATGATTGATTGTCTCTCAAAGCATCAGAGAGATAGAGACCTTACGATCGAGGTATTTAGAAGGTCTCGCTGTGTGACTTGCTTCCCACTCGGATTAAAAGCAAAGAAGAAGGGAGTGATAAGTGGCGTGCCACTGTCAGTAGAGCCTGAGTCATTCGAGATGTTGCAGGTGTGTGTGAGGCAAGAAGAATGACGAGATTCCGAGAAGAGGAGAGGAGAGGAGGACAGTAATTCTGTGTTTTGACTTATGAGGGGGGATGCCGCAGAGAGTGTACCTTGATTATGTGAGTTACAGGGTGAAGCCATATAACAGAGCTCCGCTCAGTTGTTGTCAAGAATATGGACATGTTGTTGCTGTTTGCAGAGGAGTCAGAAGATGTGGGAGATGTGGGAAGGACAGCTGCAATGTGGAAGATTGTAAAGTGGAGAAAGCGCAAGCAAAGTGCCTGCACTGCAAGGGAAATCAAGATATGGGGTAAGCACAGTGTCCAAAAAGAATTAAGGAAGAGAAAGTGAATAAGATGAGCGCAGGAAAGGGATTGTCGTATGCTGAAGCTGCTAAAAGAATGGAGAGAGAAAGCCAGAATGATGTGAGACAAGACGCTAAGGAGGACAAGTCAGTCAGGAAGCATGCTGAGTTTTGCTTTTGTAAGGAGCAGATGCAGTTTTTGGCATTTGGCGATGGAAATTAATTGTACTGCTGGAGTAGAAAGAAAATCTGAGAGAACTGACATAATTGTAGATGCAGCGAGGACATTTCTGGGTGTTGCGAGAGTTTATGGAGAATGTGTGCAGCAGCAGCTGCTGAGAGAGGCTTTTAGTCCCTCCCAGAAACCTGAGAAATAACTAGTTTGATTGAGAAGTCAGTTGAGACGGAAAAGGTCACTTAGATGAGTGATGAAACGTTTCTCTCAATACACGCGTCCAGACGAACCGATTCAAATTTCTGCGAGTTCACCCACATATTATGTACGTGTAATTTAAAGCCCAATTTTTCCAAAGCGTATAGTGGCAACACTGCACTGTCAAGCACTTTGAGATTGTCTCTGACAATGAAAGGTGCTACACAAATAAAATGTACATGGTGATGCTGGTCATGCGGCTTGGGTCCTGGGCTGTTTCGGTGGCATCTGGACACTGCTTGGCATCCTGCGCGTCATATTCTTCATAAATTTTATATTTCCATTATAATTCTGTACTCCTCTTTCAATACTGTATTCCATAAATTGTGTAAACACAACATACAGTGCACGTTGTCCGTCTTGGGAGAGAGATCCCTCCTCTGTTGCTCTCCGAGGTTTCTTCCTATTTTTCTCCCTGTTAAAGGGGGGGGGGGTTAGGGAGTTGTTCCTTATCCGATGAGAGGGTCTAAGGACAGGATGTTGTGTTTCTGTAAAGCCCACCGAGGTAAATTTGTAATTTGTAATATTGGGCTACACAAATAAAATTGACTTGACTATTATTATTAGCATTATTATTATTTCTTTCACGTTTCCTTTTTTACATTCTGTAGAGCCGGGTCCAAACGATGGACCTGAGGCACTATAGGGCAGATGTCACTTGATTGACAGTACTCGTCGTAATATGTGGGCTGTTCCGAGTAGGGCGATCTTCTGGACCGCACAGATGTTGATGTTGCCTGGGATACGGTTGATGAACTTTTCCATCCCCTTCTTCACGAGTCCTAGAGTGCTCTGATTACCACCGGTGTTGTTTCAGTCTTCATTCCCCACATGTTGATTTCAACCCCCAGGTCTTTGTACTTGGTCAGCTTCTCTGTGACTTTCACTGAGGTGTTTTTTTCGGATGGTGTTGCCATGCCAATGTGCATGCACCTCTTTTGCTTCCTGTCCTTGATAACGATGTCGGGCTGACGTGTAATGAATGCCTGCCGAGATGGCTGTGCTGTGTTGTGCTCCCGAAGTATTCATCAATACACAGGTAAACAAATCCTGTGTGTGCTTGTTTCATGTAGTCAAGATACTACATATTTGGCTTATTATTATTATTATTATCATTATTATTATCATCATCATCAGATGTGAGGTTGTTGGGGTTTTTTTTTTTAGTAAATAGACATTCTGGTCCACTCTCCAGTCCAGTTGATGGCGGTAATGCTCCAAAATCATTGTTTGCTAACCGCCAATAGACCGAAAAAGGAGGAAGAAGAAGAAGAAGAAGAAGAAGAAGAAGAAGAAGAAGACCTCCGGAATATTACGCAGATTTGTCTGCATTTTCCTAATTAACTCCTGTCTACTAACCGGCTGAGAAGGAAACTTCGTCAAGGTAGGTCTGTCAAATACATATATCCGCAATAATAAGAGAAAGCATTACCTGTTGTCTCGGTATTCGCATATATTGTCGTCTTCACTCTCCTGTTGCAAGATGGGTAAGCATTTTAAGCTAACGTTACGCAAACGCTCTAGCTTAAGCTAGCATCTCAAGCGTGTTTTTGTGCTGGCTAATAAACTCTACGATAGTCCGTAATGTAACAGTAACACTGATATCCTTATTACGCGTTCATTATCCTATATAACTGTACTGTCAGTGTCTTAAGCATGATGTTTAACAGTGTTTGTTAACTAATTAAACTGATCATAGTGGGCCTACCGCTAACAGGCCATTTTGGGGCTAGTTAGCTTACTAACGTTAGCATCGACGCTGAATGTCGTCGCCTTTGGCCTGAGGTTAGCCGTTTGCAAGTGGGGGGGGGGGGGGGAGTAGTAAGCACGATCATTTAAATGTCCACATGGTATGTCGCAGTATTTTCCAAGCGCTAGTCTTCATGTGTTGGGTTTGGTGTCCAGATTATTTTATTCTCTAAAATGTAAAAGCTGCTTGACACATTGGCACGTCTGTCTTCCAGTAATTGATACTGCTAACACCGAACTGTTACAATCTTTTGGTTTAGATTGTACCATTATTTGACGCAGTCTGGAAACATGTGGGACGGACCTGGGCAAGAACCACGACGGGGGGCTCCATTTCGGTAAGCAGGTGAAATCGGACTAGGGAACACGTTGGGCCCCTGTCCGTGGCCCACCCAAGTCAGCGACCATCAGAAATTGTAACCGTATTGTGCTGAATGCACAGAAAGCGTCTCCTCCACCTCGACACCAGGTGGCGGGACCCTAAACCCGGGGAACAGCGCTTCCCTCGGGTTTGAAGCCAACAAACTTTTCACTGTAGGGGGTGACATAAATGATGCCAAAAAGAGACATTCCTCCTTAGACCACCATTATATCTAAGGCGGTGAAATGTCATAATTACAATGTTTCCAATGTCCGTTCAGTACCTAAAATTAAGATAAATAATCATAGAATTAGTCATGAAAGCTGAGTGCTCTGTTGCTGAGAAATAATAATGATAATAAACTTTATTTATATCGCACCTTTTTAAACAAAGTTACAAGGTCCCTGATACCCTAAATTATTAAAAAGAAATTCATATTAAAATGGCTGAGATTTTGATTTAGAACACTATAATATTTGGTCAAAATCTTTCTTCATCCTGACAACTACCAAGTTAGTAGATGTACAGGGATTAAAGTTTTCCATCGCTGTTATGGATTTCCATCAGTTGGATTCCAGAGAGGCCATGTATGAGGTCAACGCAGGGTTTTCCTTCTTTGGTTTTACTGACAGAGTACAAACCAATGTTAAAGGTGTATGCCACCACCTACTGTACTGGTGTGTAACATTCTGACTTTATAAAGAAGTTATGTTCTGGATAGTAAACCTGTTTCCTTTTAAGTATTAAAATAATGCAGTCACAGCATTGCATTGTAAGATGGCAACAGATGTACGCTTAGGCCCCCCCTTCGGTTCAGGGATGGTTGTTCCCTCTTCACATAGATGGCCTCTTTGACTCCCCGTTCAAACCAGCGTTCCTCCCTATCAAGGATGTGCACATCCTCGTCCTTGAAAGAGTGACCACTGGTCTGTAAATGGGTGTAGACGGCAGAGTCCTGGCCTGTCGCATTAGCTCTTCTGTGTTGTGGCATCCTCTTAGTCTGTGTCTGTTTAGTTTCTATATTCGATATACAATATGGTGTATGCTGTTAAGTGCTAGGAGGATTACCGTGACTTGTACATTGGGGAAACTAAACATGCTGGCCAAGAGGATGGCACAACACAGAAGAGCTAATGCGTCAGGCCAGGACTTCGCAATATACACCCATCTATAGGCTACCTTACATGTCGTAAACCGTTCATGCTTGTGCATCCGTGACTCACATCTCCCGCTGAGAGAGAGTGAGATTTTTTTTTTAAACTATTTAAATCAAATTGTCAACTCACAACCAAGTACTTAACATACAGTGCATCCGGAAAGTATTCACACCCCTTCACTTTCCCCACATTTTGTTATGTTACAGCCTTATTACAAAATGGATTACATTCTTCTTTTTTTCTCCTCAATCTACATACAATACCCCATAATGACAAAGCAAAAAAGGTTTTGTAGAAATTTTTGCAAATTTATTCAAAATAAAAAACTGAAATATTGCATGTACATAAGTATTCACACCCTTTACTCAGTACTTGGTTGAGGCACCCTTGGCAGCAATTACAGCCTCAGGTCTTCTTGGGTATGAAGCTACAAGCTCGGCACACCTATATTTGGGGTTTTCTCCCATTCTTCTCTGCAGATCCTCTTGAGCTCTGTAAGGTTAGATGGGGAGCGTCGCTGCACAGCTAGTATTTTCAGGTCTTTCCAGAGATGTTCAATGGGGTTCAAGTATGGGCTCTGGCTGGGCCACTCAAGGACATTCACAGACTTGTCCCGAAGCCACTCCTTTGTTGTCTTGGCTGTGTGGTTAGGGTCGTTGTCGTGTTGAAAGGTAAACCTTCGCCCCAGTCTGAGGTCCTGTGCGCTCTGGAGCAGGTTTTCATCAAGGATCTCTCTCTGTACTTTGCTCCATTCATCTTTCTCTCGATCCTGACTAGTTTCCCAGTTCCTGCCGCTGAAGAACATCCCCACAGCACGATGCTGCCACCACCATGCTTCACTGTAGGGATGGTATTAGCAAGGTGATGAGAGGTGCCTGGTTTCCTCCAAACGTGATGTTTGGCATTCAGGCCAAAGAGTTCAATCTTGGTTTCATCAGACCAGAGAATCTTGTTTCTCATGGTCTGAGAGTCCTTTAGGTGCTTTCTGGCAAACTCCAAGCAGGCTGTCATGTGCCTTTTACTGAGCAGAGGCTTCCATCTGGCCACTCTACCATAAAGGCCTGATTGGTGGAGTGCTGCAGAGATGGTTGTCCTTCTGGAAGGTTCTCCCATCTCCACAGGGGAACGCTGGAGCTCTGTCAGAGTGACCATCAGGTTCTTGGTCACCTCCCTGACCAAGGCCCTTCTCCCCCGATTGCTCAGTTTGGCTGGGCGGCCAAATCTAGGAAGAGTCCTTGTGGATCCAAACTTCTTCCATTTACGAATGATGGAGACCACAGTGCTCTTCGGGACCTTCAAAGCTGTAGACATTTTTTTGTACCCTTCCCCAGATCTGTGCCTCGATTCAATCCTGTCTCGGAGGTCCACAGACAATTCCTTTGACTTCATGGCTTGGTTTCTGCTCTGACATGCACTGTCAACAGTGGGAGCTTATATAGACAGGTGTGTGCCTTTCCAAATCATGTCCAATCAATTGAATTTACTACAGGTGGACTCCAATCAAGATGTAGAAACATCTCAAGGATGATTAGTGGAAACAGGATGAACCTGAGCTCAATTTTGAGTGTCATAGCAAAGGTTGTGAATACTTATGTACATGCAATATTTCAGTTTTTATTTTTAATAAATTTGCAAAAAATTCTACAAAACCTTTTTCACTTTTTCATTGTGGGGTATTGTGTGTAGATTGTTTAGAAACAAAAGGAATTTAATCCATTTTGGAGTAAGGCTGTAACATAACAAAATGTGGGGAAAGTGAAGGGGTGTGAATACTTTCCGGATGCACTGTATATCTGTAACATGCCCAAAAATAATCATCCAACAACAGCTCAAAACCTAAAACAACAACCGGAAAACAGATAAGACCCCTTTTATCTGAGCTCTGCAGCAAAAATCAGCTCATCCTCTATAACAGCAAATGGTTGTGAATTTGTCTAGATCCTTCATTGCTCTGGAATAATTAAAATCTACCCTTATTCTGGTCTTAACCATCCTGGTAAACAAGAGTTCAACATCACATTCTACAGACTCTTCAATTCTTTTTTCCGGTCAACTTAAATAGCCATTTTTGCCTGTCCTGCAATAAAATTCAAGACTTGGCATTTATATTTTAAACGTTGGCTATATTTAAAACCAAGAATAAAATTGTGTTTGTAAAAACTTTCTCTAGATGATTTGAATTTTTCTAAAATCAGAAACGGGTGTAAGCCTCACACATTCTAAAAAATAATGGAAAATTGTTTCTTTCTGGGCACAATAGGGGCAGTTGTCATTCACACCAGGGTTTAACACAGAAATAAAAGTATTGTCAACCACTATGCCATGCAAGACCCTCCATTGCAGATCACCAGCTTTTTGTATAAAACCCTCCATACTGGCTTCACATTCTCTCCCAAGCCAAGCTGGGTTCTCCAGGGTGTATCAGTCTGACCACTCAGTTTTTCTTTATTCGGGATTTTAACCATCATATTACAGATGACTGTACCTTTAAGTACATTTAGACCCGAGTTAAAAACATTTCCCAAATCTGAAAACTGCCCCGTGCAATTTTTCAGATCAGGAACAATTTTTAAAAGAGGAAATGGATCTTCAGTATTGGGATGAATAAAACCACTGCACTATGATGTTAAAAGTTCTCACTCTTTTTCTGTGAGCTGACTAATGATAGCAGCCGACTAATGAGGCATGTAGATTTCACTCCCAGGTGAGATGCTAGTGCAGCAGCGTTGTCAAGCTTGGGCCCAGCCAGCTCCTCCTCAGTTTATCCTAGCTTATGATATTTGACCAAATTTGTTAACATTTTTTACTAAAACATCAATATCTCTTTGGTCCTTTACAAAAATAGCTACATCATCTGCATGGGCAGAGAGTTTAAAAGTTGCGCTGCAACAGCAACTTGAAACAACTCGCACCTCAATTTATGCAGCAGGGGCTCAATGGCCAGAGAATACAATATTCCAGACAAAGAACATCCCTGCCTAATTCCCCTTTTGACCTTAACTGGAATACTCAAACTACCGTTAATTTTAAGTACACTCTCAATGGCACTGTACAAAACCTTGATCTTGGCTATAAAACCTGGGTTGACACTGAAAGCTTTCATAGTTTGCCACAAGTGCTGGTGTTCAACCTGGTCAAACGCCTTTTCCTGATCTATGGAAATAAGACCAGTTTCAACTCCAAATGAACTAAAGCTGTCCAAAACACCACTAATTAAAGTAATAATGTTGGTGATCAGCCTGCTGGGCACACAGTCTGGTCAACATGGATAACCTCCTTCATCACTTTTCTCAGTCTGTTTGCTAACACTTAGAAAAGATCTTGTAATCAGTGCAGAGCAGGGACACCAGCCACCACTTCTTAATGTCTTGCAAATCCCCTTTTTTTGGCACGAGAGTAATGATGGCCCTCCTGCAACTCTGAGGCAACCAACCTTCAGTTGCACTGTTCCTCAGAACAGTCAACAAATTCTCTCTGAGCACCGGCCAAAAAGACTTAGAGAAGTCAACAGGTAAACCATCTATGCCGAGTGCCTTGCCATTCCCTAGACTTTGCAAGGCATCATGGAGTTCTTCAGAGGACAGTTGTGCCTCAAGCTCTGTATGAGTGTTTCCTCAGTCTTTTTTAGGCCGTTATAGAATGATTCAGCCCCCAGCACATCCTGTTTGAATTCAGAATCTCAGAAAACTCTGAAAGCTGCTAGGGGTAAAAGAAAATAACGATACACTCGAGTTCGCGATATTATCTTTTGTGATACTGTATCGGGTCTCAAAACCACTATATCGATTTTTAACTGTTTCCATGTAAAGGTTTGTGACAAACATTTTGTGTTGTGTGTAACCCCACGACCACTAGATAACAGTGTTGTAATCTATCTTCAGCCATTTGACTCTTCCACTCCAACACAACAATGTAAACTGAGACGGGAAGTAGCATAAGCACAAAGAACACAGGCCTATGAAATCGCAATATATCACCTTTCTTACAGTATCGCAATATATCACAATATATTGAATTGTAACCCCTGTATCGTGACATGTATCGTGTCACCAGATTGTCGCCAATACACAGCCCTAAAAGCTGCACACCAGTGTTAGCACGTAGAGAGTCGATGGTCTTTCTCTGCCTGTTCTTTCGCTCTAAAGAAAAAGCGAGAAGGGGCATCCATATGTATGACCCTCAGAAAGTGTGAGCGAACCAGAGCCCCCTGTGCTGTAATACCCAGCAGGTTAGCCAAGGCACACTTTTTGGATTTGAGAGCCTCCATATGACCTCAATCTCCTGTGGAATCTGCTAAATTCTGTAGTTCCACCATTTCAATCTCTGGAGCTCTCATAGATCTGGTTATGTTCTGGTGACATTGCGAGTGTACTGCTGGCAAAACTACTTTCTCCGGCACTTGCCAGTGTCCCACAATTGCTGTAAAGAACTAAAATCAGACCTTCTGTTTCTGTATTTACACTGTCATAACCAACAACTCCACTGATAGGTAGCTAAAATACAATCTTCCACAGCGCAATTGAAAGTCAGAGTTTAACTCCGTGTCGGCATGTGAGCTTCTCCAGCCCCATGCCTCCAACTCAATGAGTCTGCATAACTCACAGCCGGGTCGGTCGAAACCACTCCTGAATAAATAAAACCCACCGCTACAACAATAAACCTGTCAAAATAGAAATCCAAAAAGAACAATGAAAGATGGAAAAGATAGCAAATGCACTCACGCTAAAATGCGCACTCATTCTCACTGTCTTCAGCTCCCAGCATGTACACCTTGCTAAAATACAGTCTTCCACAGCGCAATTGAAAGTCAGAGTTTAACTCCGTGTCGGCATGTGAGCTTCTCCAGCCCCATGCCTCCAACTCAGCGAGTCTGCATAACTCATAGCCGGGTCGGTCGAAACCACTCCTGAATAAATAAAACCCACCGCTACGACAATAAACCTGTCAAAATAGAAATCCAAAAAGAACAATAAAAGATGGAAAAGATAGAAAATGCGCTCACGCTAAAATGCGCACTCATTCTCACTGTCTTCAGCTCCCAGCATGTACACAGAGAGAGAGAGAGAGAGCGAGATAATCAGTCCTAATAATGGAAATTCTACTTTGATCGCTGATAAAATCCTGTATTGTCCCACCCCTACTCTCACAGCTCTACCACTTCTTCGAATGTGTAGATTCACTCCTTATTCTTCCTCTTTTTGGTGCTCTGGTGAAGACATAGGTTATGTCAGACTATAAGCCTTGAAATGAGCAACTGGAAAATGATTTGGATATTTGTGAATAAGCTATTGTCTTAAATATGCCAGCAATAGAAAGTCCCCAAATATACATGGATGTTTGTTTCCATGTAAATCTTAAAGATTGTAGCTTTAAGTGTCTTCCTCATTTCATTTTGAGTGGTTTGGCAGTCTAAATGTAGCTTACATTTTCTCTGTTTTACATTTTGATTCAAGGTTCCAATGTTCTGTTGATAATTTGTACTGCAAGTGATCAATAGCTTAAGTTCTTTTCATTTTGTGTTTCAGTGGGGATCGTGGAGAGATGTTTAGGGGCCGAGGTGGTCCCTTGCCTAATTTTAGAGGTAGAGATGGTATAAACATGGGTCATATGGGTCCTCGATCCCAAGATACAGCATCAATGGATATAAGGAGAATGGATGGTCCAGCCATGAGGGGACGTGATACTGAACTACGTGATGCGAGAGGAAGAGAACCGAACAGAGATTTCTTCAGACCTGAAGATAAATCGGACCTAACTCTTAGAAGGCAATATGAAATTGCTATCCGAGACAAGCTAATGAATGCTTCTGGCTTCATGGGACCTGGCAGAAACTCATTAGACATGGAAGAGCGAGCTATGCCACCACGCGAGCTAAACAACAGATTTTTGGATATGAGAGAGAGAGAGAGGTTTCATCGTGACATGCCAGGGTTCAACAATCCTGACATAGATGGTAGAAGAGGATTTCCGATGGGGCCAATGGAGAGAAATGATGGATTTAGGGACATTCGTGATAGGCCTCGTCGGGGCATGGATGACATTGATGGCTGTAGTATGGACTTGCCTCCACATGAGAGGAGGATGATGGACGTTGAAAGAAGAGGGGGGGTACCTTTCGGTGGAAGAGGAGGATTTAACTCCGATATGGACCTCAGGAATCGTCCTGGCCCTCCAGCTGAATACAGAGGTAGAGAGCGATCTCCCTTACGGTTTGGGAACAACAGTGCTGGTTCTCTGGACCGGGGAAGGTCAGACATGCCTCCAAATGTTGGTGGCCCACAAAGACGAGACTTTATGGGTTCAGAAGATGCAGTCAGAGATATAAGATTCCCAGACAGTAGAGATAGCCCCCTGATGGATTATAGAAGTGGTGAAGAGATGACTCTTGCAGAGGAATGGAAGAACCGTTGCAAAGAAAAAAACTTCCCAAACACGCCTAAAGGTCTGGGAGGTACAACAGACCAACACTTCTCTTTAGGATTTGGCAGAGAGCGGGAGGTTGGAGAACCAGCAAAGCTTAAAGAGAGAGATAGGCCACCTGCTGAATTTTCTGGGAAAGAAGTTGGTTTCCCCCGTGTTGGTAATTTTACTCCCATGGATATGCCATCAGTTGGCCACAAAGCTCAACAAGACATGCCATTCCCAGAAATGAGTCCCCTTCCCAGTTCACTTGGTAGAGAGCATGAGAGTAAACGCTGGCTTGGAGGAAGAGAGCCCAAGCAGAGTCAAAATGTGTCAAATCTTAATGAAAGACCCACTTACCATAAAGAGAAGAACCAATCATCTCAAGGAACTGAGGGATCGAGTGATTGTTTCAAAGGGTCCAAGGATATGCTGCACAATCAGGGAGCTGAGAGCAAGATAAGGGCAGAACATGACTTCCAAAATAGCAGTGCAGCACAAGGAAGGGACCAAGACTACAGGGACATTGATTATAGAACAGGATCTGGAAGGGCTTTTGATTACAAGCGTGAGGATTTTCATGGGCCCGACAAAATTTTGAAAGAATCTAAACCAATCCCACCTTCAAAATTTAGTGACTCTGGTTCTCAGGTAATTTACCCGTTTTTCAACTGATTCTTTGAAAATGATAGATATATTGTTGCTTAAAGAAATATAATACTTTTCAAATGCTTTAACTTGTTATCAAAAATGTCATGCAAGGATCAGGATTACAGGAGTGCATTAGTGGAGGATAAAGTTTCCAATACCATATCCATAATTGGAATTCCAAAGACTGCTACAATGGAGCAGGTAGGAATCAACTAATTCCTGTTTCAATAAATATGGTTAAATGTTGCCTAAAATGCTTTTACCTTGAAAGGAGTTTGCTTATCACACAGGCATTTAAGCTTCAGTAGACTTAGATCCTTTTATGCCTTCCTTTGCAGATTCTTGGTGCTTTTGCAGTTCGTGATGGTGTGCCAATGCAGGGGATGAAAATAAAAAGTGTTGTACCAGGTGAGAAATAAGTTGCTGTGAATATTGTTTCGGGCAATCGATCGCCCATGTGTCCCACGATGCATTTCGCTATTACGATACTCGACCCTCCGCAACCTTTCTTTGGGCTTCGTTGTTGCTTTCATTGCTCCTGGTCTTGATGAAATCGCTCAGTAAAACAAGCAAGGGGTTTTCTTTGTTATTCCATTTGCACTTTTCAGGTCTGATAATGCAGGGCCATTGTCACCAGTCTTAGATGATTCCTCAACATTGCAGGCTTGGAAAGCGATATTTGATGATAGTCGCAAACGTTTTGTGACTGGTGTTTAGCACTGAATGCTTCCTTTTTGAGGTGTTTATTCAAGTATCCTCGTGTTGACTAGCAAGCGATTTTCCTCAACAAGCTTGGAAAATGAGACTACTTTGTTAGTGCCTTTCTCAAACAGGTTGTTCATGTTGCCAATCTAAACATCTGCTTAAGAGTGCAAGTTTTAGAGCCTTTGTCAGGATTATCTTATCCAACGTTTCTGAAGCTGCCAACGTGCAGAAAATGTATACATTGCAATAGCACAACGAGATTTAAATGCACTCCTGCAGGGGATGTCTTTTAATTTCCCTAAAGCTTGCAATTGTTGAACTTTGTTATTCTCTTGATGTTGTACTACAACACACAGCCTTTAACTGGGTCCTGAACATCTTGAATAGGCTTGGCTTTAACCAGCCTGTTATTAAGTCAAGTCAGATCCGCATCAATGGTTAGAAGGCAGAAGAGGAAAAAAGCATGAAAATCACTGTATGTTGTCTTGAGCAGGTACATGTGTCGATGAAAGGTAAAGAAAAAAAATCGCCTTCAATGCTCAATGTTCTCGATGTATACACGCTCTACTGTCTTTTTTTTCTTTTCTTTTTTTTTTACTCGATGACTTTCCTTACTGGCATTGACTAACAAAAACCCATCTGTATTTTCAAATGCTGTCCCCAGGTTACAGCTACGATACGGCCTATGTGGAGTTTTTTAACCTCGAGGATGCAGTCCACTTCATGGAGTCCAACAAGGTGGCCCATCCTCGTCACTCTACGAAGGCCATCTCTCCCACCAGGATAACGGGGGGGGGGGGGTTGAGAGTCCATTTAGTAGGGCGGGGTGGGGAGAGACTGGGCCTGGGAAGGGATGGTTATAATAAGTCATCTTGTAGTAGTTAGAGATGGAAAAATGCCATGCGCATTTTTTATGTCAGTGTTTGGGAACATCAACAATTTGTGTCCCCATTTCACAAAATTTATTTCACCTCTACTTATCTGGAAAGCCATTGTAGTACGCTAGATTATTTGGTTCGCAATCAAAGAAAATAATAAAAGAAACCTGATTTACTCTAGCTATATTTTTACGCCAGCTATATTTGCTATTGGTTGTGTGTGTGTGTGTGTGTGTGTGAGAAGATTATTGCTTCAACTCCTGTCTCAAGTCTTTAACTTATTAGTAATATTTATGTAATTTTAAGCCTGAAACAATCTTATCTTGGAGTGGATTGGATTGGTAAATATAGATGATTGTGGTATGGCTCGTTAGTCATGTTGATAATGGAGATAACCCACGTTGTTTAATGTGTTTAGTTGGTCTTGCATTACACTGAAGTTAAGGGAACTGCTTCCCTTTGCAGCATTCTAAGTCATTTTAAGAGATAGTTACACCTTATTAGTTTTTTGGGCCATAGGCTGTAAACAAGTTCGTTACTCTGGGGTATACCTGTAGAATGCAATACTTTTCTTTCTGATGCCTCTACACTGGCAACTTCGCAGTTAAATTTATTACTGCAAATCTCTCTTGCACATGGTTTGTCTGCTTACTAAGTAACGGAAAGGTATTTTGAGAGTGAAGTAGCTTCAGGGAGTAACATAGCTTCCGGCTATTTTTATGAGGTGAATTAGCTTGTCTCAATAAGTTTGCTTTATGATGCTGCCTTTTTCATGTCATGGAGCAAAAAGCCCCAGATTCCTTCAGAGGGATTTCAGCTCCAGTTTTCTGCATCAGTCCTTATTCCTAAATTCCTTAGCCAATTTAGGCTCTTTTCTATGGTCTGTGACCTTGTTTCTTGAACATTACAAACCTCCTTGATGGCGTTTTTCTTGACTCATCGTCACCTTTCAGTGCTGCGTGGCATAATTTGTTCTGTCTTGTGGAGTATTCATCTTGGCCAAATCAAAAGAATTGTCGATGCAATCCAGGAGTATTCCATTTTAGTCATATATGACTAAATTTAGAGAAAAGCCTTTCTGTTGGTATTTGGATCGGTTCAGATTGCTGAAATATGCTGATGGAGTTTGTTTTTGACTGCTGTTTCCATTAATGATCAGTTGGATGTGCTAATCTCTTATCGGTGTTTAGCATAGAGCAGGTTTGAGTCATCAAACCTCTTCACGCAGACATACTGAAGACATTTGTGGTATTTGTTCGATAATTTCAGTTGCATCAAATATTTGAATGCTAATCCTGGAATTCATTTTCTTATGCATTGTTGGATCAATGCCTTTTGAGATGGCTCATCTTTTGTTCAGCAAAGTACACTCAAACAGTACACTGCAAACAGCCTATCTGGATTCCTATTAATTCTCGACATTAACGAACTAGATTTTAATTATGGATGTCGAGCGTATGAAGCAAGCACTTGATTTGCACAGTACACATCCTGGGAAGTCTTTGAAACACTTCTTATTTATTTCAGAATGTCAAGTCTTAAAGTTTTGATCTTATACAGGAACGTGACCTGTCAAAGTAGTTTATTTTATTTGAGTTGTTTCCTTGGAGATCTGTTTCTTATACAGTGCAAAGTAATTTTCTTTTGGAAAATATTTTTTACCAGAGTCTTCCTCATGCCTGAGTCATATCTATTTTAAGCTTTGTATTCTACTGTAAGTGGTTGCCCATTTACCCTCACCAATGAGGAGGAGGGCCAAGCCAGCCACACTGCATGTTGGGTTTCATTGATTCAGTTGTGGGTGTAGTTTTTTGTTGTAGTACTGACTTTCACTTTTTTTCCTCCAGGGATCCCTCAAGGTTGGTACTAAAACAGCTTCTATGAAATACATCCAGCCAGAAAAGAGTGAGGGAGCGGCACGTGTGAGTGTTTTCACTACTCAGTGGTTTAGTTTGAACCCTTTCAACTATAGTGTTGCCATGCATCTTATGAGGTGTTACTGTTCCTAATTCATTTTGTGAAAGCTTAAAATGATTGCCATTAACATCAGTATGTATTCTTCACCCAATGAATTAGGAATCGGATCTCAAAGTACCACAACACCCAGAACCTTCGTTGCCTGGTCCAGATGAACCTTTAGAGAGGTTGAAGAACAACCTGAATGGCTCCAAACACAAAGGCCCCTCAGAACCTTTGACTGAGGGCCAATGGCAGCGGAGCTCAGACCTGACCCCAGAGGCCTGGCAGCAGCAGGTTGACCAACAGAAAGACAAAGATCAGCCAGCTGAGTCCTGGGGCCACCACAATCCTCCTCGTCATGGTCCACACCAAACTGACCCTGTCTTTAGAGAGAGCAAGAGTGCGTTTCCGTGTTTGCATGAGTTCCCTCTAGGAACTCTGTTTTCCTCCTTGCTATTCCAAGATATGCTTGTAAATTGAATTTGAGTCTCGAAAATTGGCCATAAAAGAATAAATTTTTACCTACTTAATGGCTATAGGCTAGAAAATGTTGATTTGTTTGCTTATTTGTGGAAACATTTACATATTTGTATGGCACATTAAGGTCAATCGATAATACTTGCTTTTTCATGATTAACTTGACAGCTTTGATATTAAAGAACGTGAAGTCCACCACCACAGTGGAGACTATCCTAAAATCATTGGATCCCTATGCTTACCTGGATGAGAGGAATGTCCGTCTTGTCAAGAGCAGGACATCAGGGGCTAAGTGCTTCTGTTTTGTTGATATGGACTCCCATGAGGTATGGATGACACCAGTGCAATCCCATCCACTTCACTCACATCTCTGTCATGACGGAGTCTGAGATTTTCAATTTTGTGATGTGTATTATTCAGTATACTTCGTGGTGTGACTGATTTTGACCCGTGATCATAAAGCGTTAACTGTCTTGTCATCTTTTTTAGCAAGTGACACGTCTGGTGGACCTCCTCTCCAAACCTAGGCCCCTGTCAATTGACGGTGTTAGAGTTTACGCAGAGGTTGCAAAGCCACTAAAGAACCAAAAGTAAGCAATTGTGACAATATTATGCTGTTGAATTGCCATTTCAAGTAGATTAATCTCTATCCACTCACCACTAATGATTTTCATCCTATCCAAGTTTTAGAAGAGATTCTGATAAGCCTAGTTCTTCCCTCCTGGGGTACCCACCTGAGGGCAATATAATGGGGGTAGGTGATTGTCTTTCTTCGTAAACATGCAGCTCGATAAAGATTGGGTTGGTCATAGCCATCTAAAACAAAGTTTGCTATTTTTGTCCTGGTGTCAGGAGCAGCAGTACTCACAGTCTCTTCAGTATTCCCAGTCTTTGCTGCCACCAGTCAGCATCCCAGCTCCCATTCAAGGTTAGACTTCCTCAGACTCACATATTCAGGTTCCAGACCTAAAACACTACACATGACTACATATCAATAGAAAATTGTCCTAACGAGTTGTCGCTTTTTATATTCCATCAGAGGAAATTATGACTGACAGTATGAACCCTACTCTGGCATCAGACTCGAGCTATAGCCAAGTAAGTTGCCTCTTGGGAGATGAGATCAGCAACAGTGGAGATAATCTGTTTTATCGCTGGTCAAATAACCTTAAACCTCCATCTTACTCCTCAGGCAGTTGGTCATAGTGAGACCCCAGTCATGAAACCTCATCCCACATACGAGGCTGTTGCACCACATGTGTCTACAGACACATCAGGGATGACGGCCATACCTGATGGATCAGAGCCCTACATCTACGGTAGAGAAACTGAAACAGTTTTCTCCCAGGAAATGTTTATCATACCATCTGTCAGTGTGCTCAAAGCATTGTTGGGCTGCACAATTAACTGTATTTGTATGTCCCCTCAATGCCTCAGTTAATGCTATATAAACCACCACATGCAGTCGTATTTATTCGATATTTAAATTTGATTTTAAAATGTCTGGAGTTGTTAAATAGTATGGATATACTTTCACATATCAGAATGACTGTAAAATTGGTTTGGTTCTCATCAATACGTACTATAATCAGTAATAATTTTCATAATATTTACTATATATTTGAATTGAACATTTTAACCAATGTTTTTGAAGCCATAACATGATGCTTTCGTGGAAAGCATTGACATTCTGCTAAATCTTGAATTCAGCTGTATATCTATTTTATATGCATGTACAACTGTGTTGCCTCTTATTTCATTTCTACAGGTTCTGACACTCCAGACTTGGCCAACTACTTGTATGATGCCACCTCAGGCTTCTACTATGATCCTGAGACTACTTTTTACTTTGACCCTAACTCTAGGGTGAGAATATTTCACAAAACTTAATCTGAGAATTGGACAGTTCATCCAACATTGCAAAATTGTGTCAGCTGATGCATGTTTAGATAGTTGTAGCTGTCTTTAAGGTTCCAAGTGCTGAGACTGAGACCCTGCTATTCATTCATTCTTATTGGGCTAGCCACAAGACACTTTTCAATATATAATCAAAATAATGAGGTGATAAATTGATGTAAACTGATAGACATTGTATTTCATGGTTTTCCTTCACCATGTCTTTAATTACAGTACCGCTCGTCTGATCTAAACAAGTAGATACGCTTTGTTTTTTGGTTATTAAGGTTTGCCTAAGCATTGCCCTCTGCAGACCCTATGGCCTTGAATGTTCTTGGCTAATAAGGCTCATGAAGGTTAAGGATCCGGTGAAAAAGTCTTTTACTTGGAGATGCATTAAACCTTTTTCCTCTTAAAGAAAGTAGAGTTGAACCAGTTGGCAGGAGAGAAACATGATTCACCTAATCAAATCTTAAGTTATCCAAGTTAATGCTAAGGATACAGGCTTCACTGTGCCTGTGTGTGCACTTTTACTCTCAGCATTTCCCTGTTTAACAGTAGAGAATATAAGCTTGACGGCAACAGTTGACATTTTCTGTTTCAATATCCTTTCAATGTTTTGTCAAATAACTGATCTTTCATTTCACCTCATATCTATAGTATTTCTATAATGCCCAAACCCAAGAGTACATGTACTGGGATGCTGTGACAAAGACCTACGTCCCGGTGCCAGGGGGGAATGCCACAGAGAGCCAGTCCATGACCATGACACCTGAGGTCCAGGCCATTCTTTCCAACCCAGCAGCAGATGCTCCTCTGGAAATGAAGAAGCCGTCGGAGCCCAAATCTGCCCACACTGCAGTTTCCACACCTGACCTTCTCCAGGCCCCAGCCCCAGTACCCGACTCTGCCTCCAATCCCACCTCAGAGCCTTGCCAGAGTTCGACCCAGGAGAAGAAAGAAGAGGAGGATTCTGCTAAAAAGGACAAGGATGGTAAAGAGGAGAAGCCAAGAAGTCTTGCTGCTGTGAAGGTAGCTCTTTAATTTTTTTTCTTTAATACTGAAATATATACATAATGAGGCAGATCAATAGAATGTCTACCGCTGTCTCAGATCATGAAAGATATGGAGCGATGGGCAAAGATCCAGAACCGTCAAAAGGATAGCGTCCGGGCCCCATCGCCGGTACTGAAGACTGGATTACAGGAGGAAAGGAAGACTTCCAAGGCTGCTGATGCAGGCTTTGCCATCTTTGAGAGGAAGGTCAGGGGTCCACTTACAAGGGTGATGCCTAATCATGTGCCATGGAAGACCATGTGTATGCAGGATTTCTTTCAAACCCAACTCTGCACCAGCTGATTTCACTGATTAACCATTAAAATCTTCAACCAGATGATTAACCATTAAAATCTTCAACCAGATGGGAGGACTGTTAAGCAAAATAAGCTGGTGTAGTGTTGGGTTGGAAAGAAAACCTGCATACGAATGGCCCTCCATGGCACATGACTGGGCACCACTGGCTGGCCTACAATATCTATATATCCTCAGAAACATTAATTTACCTGTACTCACAACATTTTCTAGATATGTCCTTTGTTGATTAATGTTCCTACTGTGTCCGCGTAGGGCTCTATAGGAGATGACCTTTTCAAGAAGCCCCTTGCCCCTCCGAAGAAAGATGAAAAGCCAAAGGTGAGAGTCCCATTGCATGCATCTCATGGTTCCCACATGCCATAGCCACATGACTTTTAGTAAACGTTTTCATAATGATTCGCTTAACATAAAGGAAGTTCCATAGTTTTAGCCATAAATCATATTGATGAGAATATCGGTTTACTCACTGGCTTCATTTTGAAGATTTTGGACATGGCAATACCATTAGATTATTACAGCGGCATTTTATGGGGCAACTGAACACAAGCCTTAAAACTGTCCTTTCAACAGCATCAAAAACCCCTAGTGCCTCAGTTAGACTGCGTGCGTACATGATTTTCCCATATCATCTTTTTTTTTTCATTAATGTGCTGAGGCCAGAATTAAGCCAGCTGTGCCAGCAAATCATCGTGTGCACAGTTACTGTTTGTGTTTCTATGTGTTAAAGCTGAAATCAGGACTAGATAGTCCAATGGAAAAACTACAATGGCTATAATAAATAATGACAGGGATTCAGACACTTGCTTTTTCTGATTGAAAAAGACAAACACCTGCTTGTTGCGATTTTAAGTACGTGCAGTATGATCAGTGCAGGATGCAATGACGACACCACAGGATATCAACACCATTTCAGATGTAGCGTCACAGGATGTGACGTGAATGTAAAACCATTCATTGAATACCAGTGTCGCTAAGCCCTCCTGACAGCATGACCTGGTCACGTTGAAAAAAAAAAATCAGGAAATGAGTATTTAGGAGCCGTTCCATGCCAACCATGTATTAATGGAAATGCCATTGGAGTGGTTTCTCTCCTTGCTCAGAATCGTTCATCTTGCTGTGGAAAAGCGCTGCATGGTAGTTGATGAGCCCTACCTATCGTAAGTATAGGCTGATCAATCCCGCAAGTTCAGCAGAAAGTGGCTCAGCGATGTTATCGACCATTAATAAAATCAGACATCTTGGGTAATAGCTTTTAACTCGCAGTCTCATTTTCACCTCCATACATGGCTTAGATAATTGGGTTAAACTGGACTTTTTGAAACATGTTGAAATATGTCTGACACTCGTGTGTCGTTACCCCATAAGACGCCATTGTAAAGCTGTGTCCCGTATTGAAAATTTCCCACCCAAATGAAGCCAGAGAGTAAAATATCATAACTGATATATGCGATGGCACAAAATAGGAAAATAAGACCCAGGTTTCGGGAAAAAAAATTTCCTCGGAATAAAAAAGATAAAGTGGACTTCAACCTATTCTTCACGATGAAGATCTTCTTTGATTTAAAAAATGATAACCAGGTATACAATTCTCAAAAGTGTTACTTGTCTTAACTGTGCAGCGCCCAATGGGCTCCCTGGGTTTGTTGGCATCAGACTACGCCGCTGGCAGTGATGAGGAGGTGGAGGAGGAGAAGCAGGAGCCTCCAAAGGCTAAGAGCCAATCGGATGACAAGGATGACAAGCTGACAGACTGGAAGAAGATGGCCTGCCTGCTGTGTAGGAGACAGTTCCCTAACAAGGATGCTCTGATCCGCCACCAGCAGCTTTCGGACCTTCACAAAGTACTGCCAGTCAACTCCTAAATATACACATAAACCTTGGCTGATAATGACCACATGTACCCATGTCTCACTAATGTTTTGTCTAACAGCAAAACATGGAGATCCACCTCAAAATCAAGAGGTCAAAGAAAGAGCTGGAGGCTCTAGAGAACCAGGAAAAAGAAGTACGGAAAGAAGTAATGGCAAGTGAATGGGGCAAAAATGGTTAGCATGGAGACTATTGTGTTGTTGACTAACTATAAAACCTGTCCTCTGTAGCTGAATGCTAGGGAACCAACGAGGTCCCCAGAGCCAAAGAGAAGAAAACACCATCACCAGCAGCCACATCACCATAATACCTGGGCCGGGGGCTCAAGGTAGGCTTGCTTCAATTCAATTAGTCAAAGATGCAAACAACGAAGTGCTTGGCTGATTTTGTTTAGTTGACTGGACATAAACTTTTTTTCTTTCTTTCACGTTTAGAGAAAAAGTCAGCGAGAGGCCCGGTTTAGGGTCTGAACCAGTGGAGGTAGGTATAACATGTAATTTTTGCAGATGAAATAAATGTACTCGTAAGTATTGGTTAAAAGTATCGTTTTGTTCTTGGCTTCACCTTCCCTCAGAGGAAAAAGAAAGAGCCTGTTGTCTGGGACCACGCCACTTACAAACAAGCAGTTCGCAAGGCCATGTTTGCACGGTTCAAAGAGCTGGAGTGACACCCCTGTCTGAACAAACCTCTGCAGTGTCCCCTGAATATGTGAGGCGCTCGCCTGCCTTGGCATGAGATCTCCCTTTGACTGTTTACTGCCTCTCTGCCTTGGTCTGTATCACGGGTCTGTATCACGTGCTAGAGCAACGGCTTTCCCTACTGACAAGAAACATGTATTCTGGCCCAAAATGGCATAATCCCATCTACACTGAAGCCGGAAGGTGTCGGCTAGAGCCTACAGTAGTAGGTGGTCTGTGAAAGGGGGCTTCCAGGGGGCTGGAAGAGTCTCAGTAGATATTTTATCATGCCTGTTCGACGTCTCACCACTCAGGCTCTTCCAGCTGCTGGAGAGCTTGTGGCTCCCAGGAAGCCGATGACTACCACTTGTTTTGGGCCTGTCCAAAAGTAAATACCCTTTGGCGTAGGATTCATATAGAATTAGTGACTATATTTGGGACTCCTCTTTGGTCTTTTACATGCAACACTCACAAATATTAACACAAGTGACTTACTTGGACTATTGAGTGAAGCTGCTAGAAAAGCAGTTACAAAGAAACAGAGGACTGGTATGATGTATAATTTATGACATTGTTGTGATGGAAAAAATCACCTTCTCCCATGAGGCTTCAGGAAACTAAATGTGAGGAAATTCTGGAGAATTGTACGTTTACCCAAATCGTCCTTTTGTTTAAATTTGTTTACGCAAGTATGGTTTTGTATATTTTCTTTTTTCTTTTATCTCAAATGGGAAAAAAACACCCCATGGTCTATTTTTGTGTTGTATAATAATAATAATAAAAAAGGGGGGGGGCTTGTCAATGATACCCAGTTAATTTGTTTGCCATGTGTTTTTTGTGGCTGATGTCCAGCGGTCCAATTGTCCACACCTGTTGTCAATTTGTGTTTTTAACCGTTTTAAGCTGATTTCCATGTAATTGTTGTTCAACACTAAGCGGTTTATACATGTGAATCGGTGCATCTTGACATAACGTTTTCATCACTCAACCACGTGACATCTTCAGTTTCTACGTGGTTCTTTTCCCTCTTTTGTTGGGTTTGGTAATATGTGTACACATTTTTAAGTAAAAAAAAAAAGATTGTGTATTGAGTCGTCTTGTGTGTTTGTCCTTTTTTTTTGTCCCTACTTCAATGGAGTATTTATGAAGTATGTATTTTGAGGGTCCCCGGAGAGGTGGCCCTGCCAAGTCCCGACCGCACAACTGGTGCCCACACGCCGTTTCCACTAGATGGCAGCAACACCACCTTGAGTTATCTGTGGTACTGCTTGAGCTCGAGGAAAGGCTGTATAATCCGTCTCAACACAACATGAACAAAGCCACAATAATAATGTCATTATAAAAACTACCAGTGTCCATTACACCAAAAAGCCAGCATTCATAAAATGCTCAGATTTAGGTGGAGGTTATGGAAGTGAATGTTTAAAACCGGCTTCTCCTTCTGAACTAAGGATTGCACCCCAAGTCGTCCGCATCTCCAGAGATAAACTCAGGACAGGTAGATGGTCTTTTTGCTACCTCGTTGGTAGGTTTATTCTCGGGTTTTGACGTGCTCATGAGCTCCAGGCTTGTACTTGTTTTGCCACATGATGTCCGGTCATCCTGTTTGAATCATCCTGTTGTACACCACGGGACTTGAAATGTGGACACTTCCCCACCTTGATGTGAAGGAGCCAGCCTTTACACCCCCCCCCAACACTCCATGGCCCATACTCACTCTCTCCATGATGTTGGTTCTGCGGAAGAAGAGGATTACCTGGCTCCAGCGTTCCTCCAATAGTGTCTCCTTTGACAGCCTTTTAACAGGAGCCTCTGGAACTACGGCCTGTACGACAAACGGCAGGAGGACCCCAGAGAGATGTCGAGGTGACGACGGCAAGAATTCAATGCTTTGCCCCCCCCCCCTTTTTGTTTTTCTCCCCAATTGTACCTGGCCAATTAACCACTCTTCTGAGCCGTCCCGGTCGCTGCTTCACCCCCTCTGCCGATCCGGGAAGGGCTGCAGACTACCACATCCCAGATAGCGTCTGGATGTGGGCCGCTTCAGGCAATGATGCGGCACTGGTGGCCTTCTTCTGGCCCTGATAAAATGGATGTGAGCCTGAAGTGGCTCACATGTATTATAACAAATATGGCCCAAATATGCCAAATCAAATGTGGGCCATTTTTGGCAAAGATGCGGTGCTCTGGGCAACATGGAATTTGGGATGTGACCCTGAAGTGGCCCGTGTGGTAAAGGTGAATATGGCCCAAATATCACAAAACAAATACGGGCCACCTTTGGCAAATATGTGGCACATGCGGCATTGCTATGGCTTGGTTCTGGCCCAGATCTGGCAAACAGGAGCGGACGGCCCAAGTGCCATCATCCATGTGGTATGTGGGCCGGATGGAAGTGTCGGCGTGGGACGGGTCCGGGCCACAGCAATTTTGCAATCTGGGATGCCTCCATACACGTGGAGTCGCCAGCCACTTCTTTTCACCTGACAGTGAGGAGTTTCACCAGGGTGACGCAGCGCGTGGGAGGATCACGCTATTCTCCCCACCCCCCACCCCGAACAGGCGCCCCGACCGACCGACCGACCAGATGAGGCTCTAGTGCAGCGACCAGGACACATACCCACATCCGGCTTCCCACCCGCAGACACGAGCAATTGTGTCTGTAGGGACGCCCGACCAAGCCAGAGGTAACACGGGGATTCGAACCGGCGATTCCCTGTGTTGGTAGGCAACGGAATAGACTGCCACGCCACCCGGAGGCCCCTGAGAATTCAATGCTTTTAATCTGTGTGAGAGATGACTTCAGTGCAGGGAAGCGCAGTTGTCTCAGCAAAAGGATGGTTTAATATTGCTCTTTTAGAAAAAGCACATTGTTCTCACCAAGTCATCTTTGACTCAGCAGTCATTTGTCTCCCACATCGTCTGCTGCCTGACCTCATAATAAACAAGGAGTGTGGGCAAATAGGCCAAGGTGAGCATTACCGCCTCAGATGCTCTGGCTGTGTGTGTGTGTGGGTGTGGAGTCTCAGAGTCTGGAGAGGGGACAGGGCGGGGAAGAAAACAATTCCTTTGGATCTGTTGGAAACCTCACTTTGCGGCTCAGCAAGTAAAAGGGAAAAGCGCAACAAACCAAACGATACACCTCGGATCCTGAGTCATCTGAAGGGAGAGCCGAAACCCTGCAACCTGCCGCAAGAACCCACATTCCCTCATGGTGTACGTTTTACTGTCCGGGTTATCGCCGCTGGTGCAGAAAAGGAAGCCTGTAGTAGCCCCGCGTTTGCTCGTGTTGGGGTACAAGTGGAATAACAGCTTCTCGGGACCACTTTGGAACGGGGCAAAGCCATTAGGGTTGAACTGGTCACACATCACTTGTCATGGCGCACTGCACCACAAGACACTCTTCATCCCCAGCAACCCGCTCTAATCCCTCCCTGTGTTTTACCAGCACACGCCGCCTGTAAATCACCATGACTACCCACAGGAAACCCTTCAGCATCCCCCTCCAAACAGGACGAGACAGCGTCAGGGCGGCACGGCGGCCCAGCGATTAGCACTGTTGCCTCACAGCAAGAAGGTCCTGGGTTTGAACCCCAGGCCGCCCCAGGTCCTTTCTGTATGGGGTTTGCATGTTCTCCCCGTGTCTGCGTGGGTTTCCTCCGGGTGCTCCGGTTTCCCCCCCACCATCAAAAAGACATGCATGTTAGGGTTAATACTCCTGCCTGTGCCCCTGAGCAAGGCAATGGAAAGAAGAACTGGAGTCGGTCCCCGGGCACCGCAGCTGCCCACCGCTCCTATACAACAGGATGGGTTACATGCAGAGGACACATTCACTGTAAGGATTCAACATCGAATAAAGTGGCTTTCATTTCATCGCCGGGTTCATTCTGAACTTAATGCTTGGGGGGGATCTGAGTTTTAAGTTGCATATTCCTGTGTGACCTCTCCTCCTCTTCCTACAGATATGTCAAGTGTCCACGCCGAGTCCATCACAGCAAGTTTTGACGACTCAAAGCACGCCGTTAAATGTCTCATAGGTCGCTGCAAGTGTGACACAGTGGAAACATTCATCCATCCATCATCCAAGCCGCTTATCCTGCTCTCAGGGCCGTGGGGACGCCGGAGCCTATCCCAGCAGTCACTGGGTGGCAGGCGAGGAGACACCCTGGACAGACCGCCTTGTTTTAAGAAAGTGCTGGTGTGCCATACAGATTTAAAGGAACCATTTCATCTCAACACTGTATGGAGGCATCTTGGTCACTAAAGGAATCGGTTCTCCTACACCCTGAGTGAAAAGGTCCCCAAATTCCAAGACCCACCACCTCACTGCTGGCAGGAGGCACGTCGAGGTCATCAAATGACCTAAATGCATCTGCAGTCCAGAGGTTTTCATCTCAAGGTCGGTCTATTTGTTTTTTATTTTTATCTTTTCCTGGATGTTTGCTTTTGTTAAGCCGGCGGGCTGAAACGATGCAGACACCCTATCGAGTAATTCACCGTAGCCTTTATGTCACTAATCACACTGACACCTTTCCACTGTATCAGACACACACCCCCCCTTGATATCCATGTAGATTTGCATATAGATGGAGAAAATATTACGCAGATCAACGTTGTATTAGATATGGCACAATTCATCGACTTTGGCCTCGTCTGCCTCGGACCCCCAATGACAAAACAAGTACAACCTTGCACAGATTAAAGACGCGAGACGGCCACCCGTGGAATAAACGTGTCTTCGGCCTACCACGATGAGACAACGGGGCGTTTAAACCGGTAATAAGGCCACCGCAGACCGGGGGGATAGGTGCCGTCTCGAGATCCTTCTAAGACAAATATATATGCATGGTTTTTTAACAACGTCAACCAGCTGTCAGGTTCATGCAGACATCTTCTGCCCAAGTCAGACATCAGCACACTAGATCAGCAGAGAATTAAATTACACTTCCGTCGCATCGGGGGAAAGAATGGCCTGTTTTGAGATGGATCTCGGGGTATTCTTTGCCATGTTTTCTTTCTTCTTTTTTTGGTGGTCTAATTTCCATTCCTTTTTTCCTCCCCCCTGCTAACCCACCCACCCTCCCACCAACTCTCGCTGTGACAGATGTCATCATTACGCCCAGTCCTTGCAAGGGAAATGGAAATTAATGTGCAGAGAGGGTCTCCGTGAGGATGGAGACGGAGGGGAGAGGAGGGGGGGGTAAACAAATAGGTAGGGGATGGATGGAGGGCGCGCTGCCATGTTTGTATCTCCAGCACGTGCATCAGGGGAGCTATTACGCGCCAGAGGTGGCGGAGAAGAGGGTGGACAGGAGGACCAATTATCCCGGCCGGACGGCTCCTGGCAGCAGGCGGGCGGAGCCGGGGGGCCGGGGCTCAGAGGGACACAACCAGCAGGGCCCTCAGATATTTAGACGCGCTGTCAGACTACAGAGGGACGGAGGAGGCTCGTTTGATGCCCGTGAAGGCCGGTCTCAGCTGTGGCCGATGGAGAAAATACACAAAAAATTTGATGAGGACAAAATTTAGAGGGGAAAAAAAATAAAAAATTAAAACCACATTTGCTCACATTAGTGAAAAGCTCTGGGAGTTTTAACGTCTATCACGCAGACTTTTGGATGGCACACACAATACACACAGGCCTCTGAGCTCTTCCCTCCCTCCGGTATGAGAGATGACTTTCATTACTAAACGGTATGCGGCTGGGTGACATTACTACGTCTTAAAATCTCCCCTTTTTCCTCGGCGTAAGAACAAACGATCAAACGTTTGCTACACATAAAACGACGTCCCTTAAGAAGTAGCATGTGCTTGTGTCGCCCCGTGCAAACAAAGGGAGCGCCGTCAGTAGGCTAATGTGAAAATCGTGCTCGTCTCAGCAATTTCAGCTCGTGGCTCGTCCCTTCAAGACTTAGCTGCACAATAATGTCTGGTAGTGATTGCTGAATTGAGAATGTCTCTGTGTTTGTCTGGAGAGGGGGACGTACTTCAGAGCGCGGCTTATGTCCTGGAGATGTGGGCCGGTCCTGGTAGCAAAACAAAATCAACCGTGTGCGTTGTCACCGAGATTATTACAGAGGATGGAAGCATTTAGAGCTGATGTCATGGTTCACCCCCCCCCCGGTGCAGAAATGGGACGAGTCAAATCAAGTCAAGTCAAGTAGGGCTTTATTGTCATCTCAGCCACGTACGGTACAGCACACAGCAGAGACAAAGTGAGGTCCTCCTTGGTCCATATGGTGCGACATAGACACGCAGCACATTCAGTCGGACAGTCTGAACGTGCTGAATAGGATAAATAAATGTACTTTGTATGCTAAAAATGTGCAAATTTTGTATATTTATGCATTTGTGCAACAAAAAAAAAGTAAATCACTATACAACTGTGGGGACACATTGGGAAGACAGTGCATTGAATATGAATATGTGTAACATTGTACACAGTATGTAAACAGTGTGGATCTGTGCATCCATCCGTCCATCATCCAAACCGCTTATCCTGCTCTCAGGGTGGCGGGGGATGCTGCAGCCTATCCCAGCAGTCATTGGGCGGCAGGCAGGGAGACACCCTGGACAGGCCGCCAGGCCGTCACAGAGCATCTGTGCAGAGATTAGAAAAATGGGTCGGCCTCTCTGGCCCGGTTCTCAGCTGATTTAGGACATACCTACAGGACAGGCAGTTCTTTGTGTCTATTGGAGACTTTTCCTTGGACAAAGTGGGTATACTGTGTGGGGTATCCCAAGGTTCAATTCTTGGACCATTGCTGTTCAATCTCTATATATGTACTCACACTCGCACATGTTATACAGAAACACAAAGTGAATTACCATAATGATGCAGATGATTCACAACTATACATACCCCTATCCCCTGATGACCTAGACCCCATACATTCCCTAACTCAGTGTATTGACAACATTAATCTATGGATGTCGGAGAACCTTTTACAGTTGAACAAAGACGAGACAGAAATACTTATTTCTGGTGCAAGGACTCAGAGACAGAGAACTGCAGCTCATCTCAGCTCTCTGTCTCTGGAGTGCAAAAGCGAAGCTATAAATCTTGGTGTAATCATAGACGGTGATCTGAATTTTAAGAGCCACATCAGTCATCTCACAAGATCAGCCTTCTACCACCTTAAAAGCATTTCAAAACTCAGGGACTTTCTATCAAAACAAGGCTGTGAGAAATGAATCCATGCACTTATAACAAGTGGACTAGACTACTGTAGTGGACTATTCACTGGCCTCCCAAAATCAGTTGTGCGCCAACTGCAGATAATTCAAAATGCATCGGCACGTGTGCAGCAGAAGTAAAGAGTATGAACGCAGTACAGCTGTTCTTACATCTCTGCATTGGCTCCCCATCAAAACTAGAACCGATTTTAAAATTCTGTTAATTGTATACAAAGCGTTAAATGGCCTTGCACCACACTCAGTTTTATGGCACTTTTATTTATTTTACTAACTCGGTTTTAAACTTGTCTGTACTTTATTTATCTTATTTTATGCTTTTATAATGCTTTTTTTCCTCATCCTTTGCCTGTAAAGCACTTTGAATAACCTCTGCGATGATAAGGTGCTATACAAAGAAATTTGCCAGCCAGCCAGCCAGACAGACAGACAGACAGTGCAACATGGACATGTCCTCAGATCAACCAGACGCGGTATATGTGTGTTAAACAAGACAGGGGTGCGGCTCTATAATCATCCAGAAACCATCAGATATGAGCTTTTCATTTCCCTCTCCCTCTGTTGTCGTCTCAGCGTTGGGATTATGCTTTTACTTTACCAAATCACTTCCTGCAGAAGACGGGGCAATTTATGGAGCATATCTGGACTATTTGTTGGCTTTGTGTGAAGTGATACGTTATATATAATGCTTCATTTCAGCTGCCAGCCGGCTGAAAGTTCTGCACTGCATCATTCTGAGACAGTTTGACACCGGGCCTGGCAAGTATTGTCGAATGCTCTGAAAATCATTATTGTCTCGTCCGCAGCCACGTTTCCATTGCTGCAACGACAGATTGATGCAGCTGATACGGCGGAGGAATTACCCGCCTCATGTGAAGCTGGTCTGCTCCGTTTAAAGAAAGTGTTCATACTATTTTCCATCAAACGTCGGTCAGGTACCTCAGATAGATCTTTACCAGGTCTGGTATTTTGAATTGCTTAGTTCGCTGGCCAATTAATGACAGTTTTCATGGTCTAAGCAGCACATGTTTATTTTATCTTCAACATTCAACTGATTTCTATATATAGAAGTATTTATCATATATATATAGTATATATACTATATATATACACACACACACATATCTACTACTACTACTACTTTCGGCTGCTCCCGTTAGGGGTCGCCACAACAGATCATCCGTTTCCATTTATATACACTGCTCAAAAAAATAAAGGGAATACATAAGCAATGCAATGTAGCTCCAAGTCAATCACACTTTTGAGATATCAACCTGTCCAGTTAGGAAGCAACACTGATTTATGAATCAATTTCACCTTTTGGTAAATTGTCTAATTTCCACCAGGTGGAAATTAGACAATTTGCAAGACAACCCCTATAAAAGGAATGGATTTGCAGGTGGTGGCCACAGACCATTTGCCTGTCCTCATCTTTTCTGGCCGATCTTTGGTTAGTTTTTCATTTTGCTAGTGCCCTCACCACTAGAGGTGGCATGAGGCGGTATCTGCAACCTACAGAAGTTGCTCAGGTAGTGCAGCTCATCCAGGATGGCACATCAATGCGTGCTGTGGCAAGAAGATTTGATGTGTCTCCCTGCACAGTGTCCAGAGCATGGAGGAGGTACCAGGAGACAGGCCAGTACACCAGGAGACGTGGAGGGGGCCGCAGGAGGACAACGACCCCGCAGCAGGACCGCTATCTGGTCCTTTGTGCAAGGAGGAACAGGAGGAGCACTGCCGGAGCCCTACAAAACGACCTTCAACAGGCCACTAATGTGCAGGTTTCTGCTCAAACAGTGAGAAACAGAATGCATGAGGATGGTATGAGGGCCCGACGTCCACAATTGGGGCCTGTGCTCACAGCCCAACACCGTGCAGCCCGATTGACCTTTGCCAGAGAACATCTTGGTTGGCAGATTCGCCATTGGCGCCCTATGCTCTTCACAGATGAGAGCAGGTTCACACTGAACACATGTGACAGACGCGAGAGAGTCTGGAGACGCTGTGGAGAACGTTCTGCTGCCTGCAACATCCTCCAGCATGACCGGTTTGGCGGTGGGTCAGTGATGGTCTGGGGAGGCATATCCTTGGAGGGCCGCACAGACCTCTACATGCTAGCCAGAGGTACCATGACTGCCATTAGGTACCGGGATGAGATCCTCAGACCCCTTGTCAGACCATATGCTGGTGCAGTGGGCCCTGGGTTCCTGCTCATGCATGACAATGCTCGTCCTCATGTGGCCAGAGTGTGTCAGCAGTTCCTGTATGTCGAGGGCATTGATGCTATGGACTGGCCTGCACGTTCCCCAGACCTGAATCCAATCGAGCTCCTCTGGGACATCATGTCTCGTACCATCCGCCAACGCGATGTCGCACCACAGACTGTCCAGGAGTTGACCGATGCCCTGATCCAGGTCTGGGAGGAGATCCCTCAGGAGACCATCCGTCGTCTCATCAGGAGCATGCCCAGACGTTGTAGGGAGTGCATACAGGCACGTGGAGGCCACACACACTACTGAGCCTCATTTTGAATCGTCTTGAAGAATTTCCACAGAAGTTGGATCAGCCTATGTTCTCATTTTCCACTTTGATTTTAAGTATGATTCTGAATCCAGACCTTAATGGGCTAATGATTTTGATTTCCATTGATCATTCTTAGGTTATTTTGCTCTAAACACATTCCTCTGTCTAATAAATAAAGATTTTCAGCTGAAATATTTCATTCATCGAGGTCTATATTGTGTTTTTAGGTGTTCCCTTTATTTTTTTGAGCAGTATATATATATATATATATATATATATATATATATAAATACACACACACACACACACACACAAACACACATTTACTTATTTACTGGGCTGTACCCCTTTTTTCCCCCAATTATACTTGGCCAAATACCCTATTTCCCAAGCCGTCCCAGTCGCTGCTCCACCCCGGGGAGGGCTGCAGACTACCACATGCCTCCTCCGATACATGTGGAGTCTCCGGCCGCTTCTTTTCACCTGACAGTGAGGAGTTTCACCTCAGTTCCCCCTCCCCCCCGAACAGGCGCCCCGACCGACAGACCAGAGGAGGCGCTAGTGCAGCGACCAGGACACATACCCACATCCGGCTTCCTACCTGCAGACATGGCCAATTGTGTCTGGAGGGACGCCTGACCAAGTCGGAGGTAACACGGGGATTCGAACCGGCGATCCCCATGTTGGTAGGCAACGAAATAGACCGCCGCGCTACCCGGACGCCTCCTGAAGTATTTATTTTGATGAGTTTTTCTCTATTCTCTCAGAGAAAGTTCAGATAATGTTCAGTGATCTCCTCTGTGTTGAATGTATGGGGTGTGTGTGTGTGTGTGTGTGTGTGTGTGTGTGTGTGTGTCTGTGTATTTTGCACACGCATGTGCGAAAAAGTGTGTTTTCTGACGTTGTCTTCGTCACGTTGTCTCTCCGACATCTCACAGCATCACCGAGCACTTGGGCAGCACTTTAAGAGGTGTGTGTGAATGAAGACCCTCTCATCTCATCTCCTCAGGCCAGCAGGCCTCGTCCACTCCATCTGAGCCCTCGCGTTCCCACAACCGGCATTTAACGGCAACAGTTTTTATGTTTTCCACCTTTCTTGGCTACTGTGTTGCCATGCCAGACAGGCTATAGTGACGATAGGCACGTTGGTGAGGAGACAGAAGCGATAAAGCCTGATAGGGACCACGCTGGAAACCGGACCTCAAGTCCAACACATTCTGCATGGAAAACACTCCTTATAATGCGAGTTCTGCTTTATTTATCTGGCAGCGGACGTGCCGAGTCTTTGGCCCCCCATGCCTACTTAACGGGAGCACTCCTGGTCATGGAGTTCAACGACTCGGATATGCAGATTCTCATCCTGGTATATTATTAATGGGCCCTTTTCATTTTTAATGTAATTTAGGGTTGAGTGAGCAACAGGGCCGAGGGTCCGTACCGCTGGGAGAGGGAAACGCTGGAAATGAAGCTGGTATTGAGTTAAAGAGAGTGGTGAAAATTAAAACAAGGAAACACAAGGGGCCCATTATTTGATTAAAAATGAACTGAGGTAAATGCAGGGGTCCCAAATCAATGAAAAATGACCTCGCGGAATGATTTGCTGTGGGGAACCAGCGTTGAAATTTACTGATGGAGTATGAGGCTGGATGAAAACAGTGCTGATACTCGATAGTACTTCACCTGGCTTCACATGTACTGCATGCAATGTATATTTGTGCACGGCTCAGTAGAATAGTCATCTCCTGGGTCGCTATATATGTACATGAGGCAGGATGTTCGGGGACAAAAACAGCTCTTGGGAAGTTTAACGAATATACAAAAAAATCAACTAGGTTGCAACTCATAAGAAATCGTGGGAAAACAGCTAGCAAGACGCGAATTCCTGCAGACTACATTGTTGGAATTTCGTATAATTTTGCAGAAAGTTATGACTAGTTGGCATCCGGGTAGCGCAGAGATCTATTCTGTTGCCTTACCTCCCAACACCGGGATCGCCGGTTCAAATCCCCATGTTACTTCTGGCTTGGTCGGGCGTCCCTAAACACAATTAGCCATACCTGCGGGTGCCCAGATAGCAAAGTTGCTGTGGCCCGGACCCGTCCCACACCCGACACTTTCATCCGGCCCACATACCGCGTGGAATGATGGCACTTGGGCGGTCCGCCCCTGTTTACTAGATCTGGGCCATAACCAAGCCACAGCAATGCCGCAAGTGCCACATATTTGCCAAAGGTGGCCCATATTTGTTTTGTGATATTTGGGCCATATTCACCATTTACCACACGGGGCCACTTCAGGGTCACATCCAGATCACATGTTGCCCAGAGCACCGCATCTTTGCCAAAAAAGGCCCACATTTGATTTGGCATATTTGGGCCATATTTGCTGTTATACATGTGGGCCACTTCAGGCTCATATCCATTTTGTCAGGGCCAGGAGAAGGCCGCCAGTGCCGCATCATTGCCTGAAGTGGCCCACATCCGGATGCTGTCTGGGAGGAAGTCAACTACTGTGTGTCCATCAAAACCCCAGCCACGCTTGCCTCATTATGTTGTTTCTGTGGTACCGATTAAATGCTATGCAAATTAATCCCACACCCGGCAAAACATGCAAAATACCTTTGGAGGGGAACCGAGAAGAGACAACAGCAGTTCGACAACGGCGGCTTTGATTGGATTGATCTCATTATGTAGCGTGTCTGAGTACTAGTACAGCACATGTAGGCCGATGGTGTTCCGGGACTGGATCGGGGGTTAATGTTATAATTAGCCTAGTCTTATCAGTTTGCCTGGCAGCGACTGTCACAGCTTCTGCTTGCCGGTGTCGGACAGTAATAATGATAATAACCAGAGGGGATGGGGATGAAGTCCATGTCTGCAGCGTTGCTGTCACACGAACGAAGCATCACTCCGGCACAGCCTCCGTCTCCCCACCTCATTACTCCCAGACACAAGCGGCGGCTATAAGCAGCATACAGCAATCTCTACTAGGCGCTATCATCTTCATCCTGACAGGCAATTCTGACATCTTATTTTGCTGGTCTCGTCCATATGTCTCCTATTGACTCTGTCTCTGCCAATTATTCCCTTTTCTTATGACGCGTAATGCTCTTAAGCTGTTCTCTGGCGTGGGCATTAATACTCTCCGGGGGGACATTTTTCTGTCTGCGTGGCGTCCCTTCTCTCTCTACTTTTATTACCGCTCGTCTTCATCAAATCTCCTGTTTCTGTGTCAGTCTGCTGCTGCACGCCCTGGTATTGTTATGCATTGCGTCACCAGACTTGTCATGAGAATGTGTTTCCATCTATATTGCTGATATCAAAACCACAGGAAGAAAAGAAAACACAATGGCGAAAACATCATCTCCGTCCCCCCAGTTGTCTGAGAATCGACTGCTGAAACGAGATGATAATTTTGTTTCACGTGGAAATAGTGTAATTTATTGGTCGGGGTATCAATCTCACACTGGCTCCACTTAGACTGAGACAGAGCCTCAAATAATCTGACCTCTCCCAGGTTAAAGCCTCGATTGAACCCCAGGCAACATTTTTCTCTCCTACATCTTGAGGTTTGTCCAAAGGAGAGTTATGGCCGAGCTTTCTTCGGTGCTTGTTGGAGGTAACAGAGGCGAGTCTGTTTTCGGGGCAGGGTGATCCACATGGATCCACATCTGGCAGGGCAGATCCCTATCAAGATTATATCTCCTCACAATGTCCTCCTTCTGGCTCATGGTCAGCCAGGACCGCATGGGAACACCTGTACTTTTACACATTCAACTGCTGTATACTGGTGAATAATAATAAGTGGTGTTGTTGTTGTGGTTATAACATACTAGCTATAGAAGGTTTTTGGGCAGGCATGGGTGCTAGTCCATGAATACCGGGCTGGCATCCAGTGCTTTACCTGTGCCACCGTCCGTAGGGTTAGTGGTTGTGTCAGGAAGGGCATCCGACATAACATCTTGCCAAATCATTACGCGGATTGACAAGACCATACCGGATCAGTCAAGGCTCCATACTGGATCGGTCAAGGCCCGGGTTAACAATGACCACCATTCCCAGATAGCAAAACTGCTGTGGCCCGGACCCGTCCCGCACCCGACACTTTCATCCGGCCCACATACCGCGTGGAACGATGGCACTTGGGCGGTGCGCTCCTGTTTGCCAGATCTGGGCCAGAACCAAGCCATAGCAATGCCGCAAGTGCCACATATTTGCCAAACATGGCCCATATTTGTTTTGTGATATTTGGGCCATGATCACCATTTACCACACGGGCCACTTCAGGGTCACATCCAGATCACATGTTGCCCAGAGCACCACATCTTTGCCAAAAAAGGCCCACATTTGATTTGGCATATTTGGGGCATATTTGCTATTATACATGCGGGCCACTTCAGGCTCACATCCATTTTGTCAGGGCCAGAAGAAGGCCGTCAGTGCTGCATCACTGCCTGAAGTGGCCCACATCCGGATGCTATCTGGGTTGGTGCTGTGCCTTCACAGGGTACCGATGTAAAATATAAAATCCGCTGTGGTGGCCCCTGAGAAACAGGGAACAAGCTGAAAGAAGAAGAAAAAGAAGCTGTAGTTGTGTGGTGGATGGTAGGTGAACATATAGTATGTACTTCTGGCACATAAGATACTATAGTGTAATATAGGGGGAGTATATAGTATTGTATATGGGCATGACGGGTTGTGGAGTTGTGGTATGGTATATATGGTATAATGTATGTGCGGTATAGTATATAAACAATATGGTATACTTTATGGGCCTAGATTGTTGATTACCCAACCATAACAAAACTCTGTGTAGTAGTAACAAGCCTGTTGGGCATACATGCTTGCCCCCAATGTCCTGTTGTTGTGCCATTTGTTTCTTGTTTTTCTTTTTGTGTGTGTGTTTGTGTGTGTGTGTGAGTGATGTCTGCAAGTGCGAGAAGCTGCTGTGTAGCGGAGTCAAATCCCTCGCGTGCATATCCACACTTGGCCAAGAAACCTGATTCTGATTCTGATTCTGATTTAGTTTCGCCCCATCTACGTCCTGTACACACCTCTTGTCCAGCATCACTGCAGCAGTCATGTGACAACGTCATCACTCCCAATCTGGACAATCGCCACTTGAATTAAAACGTTCCCTCTTTCCTTTACGGGCTGGGTGCAGGTTTCATGAGACACAGGGCGAGCAAATGTTACTGAAAACCCAATCGATAATTCATCAGGTTCACGGATGTCACCGAAATCCATCCGGCGACTTCATTTTCCCTTCATTTGTGAACGGTTTACATTTGGAAGATGCAGACTTCAGGATAAGGCGGCACAGTGGCGCAGTGGTTAGCGTGGTCGCCTCGCAGCAAGAAGGTCCTGGGTTCGAGCGCCGGGGTAGTCCAACCTTGAGGGTCGTCCCGGTTCGTCCTCTGTGTGGAGTTTGCATGTTCTACCCGTGTCTGCGTGGGTTTCCTCCGGGGGCTCCGGTTTCCTTCCACAGTCCAAAGACATGTAGGTCAGGTGAACTGGCCATACTAAAAATTGTTCCTAGGTGTGTGTGTGTGTGTGTGTGTGTGTGTGTGTGTGTGTGTGTGTATAGGAGTATTACAACAGCTGATTATAAAAAAAGCTGCCTGCTGTAGATGAAACAGGGCTGTGCTATGGGGCAGTGTGTGTGTGTATGTGGGGGGGGGGGTAAGTCGGTGTGTGTGTGTGTGTGTGGTGGTGGTGGGGGTTTAAATGTGTGTTGAATCAGAAGGTGCTGAAAGCTACTTCCAACACCAGCTTTTTACGCCTGTCCAGCATGGCTCTCCTCGGCCTGGGCCTACCCCCTCTGTGCAGGGGCGGGCGGGGGGGGGGGGCAGAACACATGGCCGGTTTCATCAGCACTGGTTTACGTTAGTTTTCTGCAGCTGATAAACCTCTCCTCACAATGTTGCGGCGGGGGGGGGGGGGGGGGGCGGACCAAGACGTGATGCTGCTCGCTTCTGCCTCCTGTCAGCCACCCCGCGCTTGACCCACACACCATGCCAGCGCTGGAGATGGTTTGATTCCCGTCGCCGTGCCAACAACATTTAGAGCTTGTTTTGTTTTTAACACTACCATTTCTGTAATACGATCACACACGCGCCGTGGCCAATTTGTGCAGAGAAAATGACTGCACAAATGGTTCATTGTCCTCGAGGCACAAACTAGCGCGGTGACAACATTACCCGCCATATCGGGACTGTCAGCTTTGAGGGATTATGCTTATCTGCCGTGTTGCCTGCACTCCTTTACACAAATGAGAATGGATGCAGCGTGCAGGAAACATGCAGATGCTATTGTCTACAGAACCCCCCCCCCCGCCCCATCTACTCCGCTTAACTGTTCCCATCAGCAAACGAGTGGATAGACGGGTTTTCTCCCCCAGCCACGATAATCTATGTAATGGGGTTTGGACGCCAGTTCAGGTTTAATGCCTATATCTGCACAACAACAATCTAGAATTTTTGTTGTTTTCCCAGGGATGCTGCCCACTGCTGTTGCAGAGGTCATGAGAAACCATTGCTGGACATTTGAGCTGACGACTGAAAGAAAAAAGGCACAATAGCTTGTTTGCAGTCACGTGATTCTGATGACGCGTGAGATTAGATGCAGGGCAGGAAGTGAAAAGCGGAATGGACGACTTGGAGCTAGCTTAGCTTGAACTGTGCTAGTCTAGACGCTATTATGATGGACGACTTGGAGCTAGCTTAGCTTGAACTGTGCTAGTCTAGACGCTATTATGATGGACGACTTGGAGCTAGCTTAGCTTGAACTGTGCTAGTCTAGACGCTATTATGATGGACGACTTGGAGCTAGCTTAGCTTGAACTGTGCTAGTCTAGACGCTATTATGATGGACAAATTGGAGCTAGCTTAGCTTGAACTGTGCTAGTCTAGACGCTATTATGAGAGAAAGGTAGAAACGGGAAGTAAGACGTGTTGGACATGATCGTTATGTTATGAAGAGGGATTTTTATTTTTTACCCAAGTGGTCACTGCACACACGCGCGTTATCCGACTCCCACTCCTTCCGGCCACAGACGGGGATTCGCGAGCCATTTTTTCCGGCGTTTTCGGTCAATTTCTTGCCCCCCATGAACAACAACTTCTGGTACTCAATAACAACTCCTTGTGGTTTCTCAGTTAATGACGCCAAACAGGCATTTCGAAAGTTTGTGATACTGCTTCCTACGTAGAAAATCACTTCCGGCCCTCCATCTGTAGTTCGTGACGTCATATGCAAACAACCTATCGTCTTCCGGAGAGGGGAGCTGCGGGTCAAAAGCAGAGCCTTTGTGTTAACCGAGTCTCGATGTGCACTGGAAAGGGACAGCTCCTGTATCTGGTCTTGACGCGTGCTCAGTAGTCTAGGTAAGAAAATCAAGTCAGTTCATCTGGATCCAACGTTTATTGGCAGATACGTTTCATCACGCAGTGTCTTCGTCCACGTCTGCGTTTTAAGTTTTGTCTTCTTCTTGATGGCTGGCAGAGCTGGCGCTGGATTGGCTGGGAGAGCTTGGTCTGCCGCATCCTGTGGGCCCAGGGACCACGGCCCTGCCTTGGAGCTGCGACCGAGGAGGTAACACCGTGGGCGGTCCGACAGGACGCGGAAGAGGGGCAGGCTAAGCTAACTGCTAGCCCATGCAGACCAGCAGATCCGACAGCCATCCTGGCTGGCGTTCATTCCCTTGGACAGTGATTTTTTTTTTTTGGATATGTGTGTTGGTTTGGATATGTGTGTTCTTGTAGTTTTTGGATGTGTTTTGGTCTTCGTGTTGCACTGCTGTGGGCTGGGGGAAATTATAGTATTCCTGACTCCTGATCATTCAAGCCTCCCCCCTTTTTTCTCCCAAGTTGTATCCGGCCAATTACCCCACTCTTCCGAGCTGTCCCAGTCGCTGCTCCACCCCCTCTGCCGATCCGAGGAGGGCTGCAGACTACCACATGCCTCCTCTGACACATGTGGAGTCGCCAGGCGCTTCTTTTCACCTGACAGTGAGGCGTTTCACCAGGGGGACGTAGCGCGTGGGAGGACCACGCTATTCCCCCCAGTTCTCCCTTCCCCCCCGGAACAGGCACCCCGACCGACCAGAGGAGGCGCTAGTGCAGCGACCAGGACACATAGCCACCCGCAGACACGGCAAATTGTGTCTGTAGGGACGCCCGACCAAGCCGGAGGTAACACAGGGATTCAAATCGGCGATCCCCACGTTGGTAGGCAACGGAATAGACTGCTATGCCACCCGGATGCCCTGATCTCTGTATCGTGGTAAAATCTGTTGTCTTCAGCTGAAGTGTTTGAGGCCCCATCGGTGACAAGGGAAGGAATTAATCACTAACATGGTTCGTCTCTGTAAAAACAGGAAGTACACGCACACATTAAACGGCACATCATAATTTACTCCAGGAAATAAACTCCAAATTGTGCCTTTATGAAGGAGTCTGTGTGTGTGTGTGTGTGTGTGTGTGTGTGTGTGTGTGTGTGTGTGTGTGTGTGTGTGTGTGTGTGTGTGTGTGTGTGTGTTTATTGTATAATCCATCGAATTGGCTTCTCTCCAGAACAAAAATGTGTTTTCTAAAGCAGACGTGGTGAACCAGGTGAAGCCCACATGTGGTTCGGTTCCTTCCTGAGTGTCACTATTGTTGACCCTGATGCCCCACACATACAGCGATACCGGAGAACCCTCAGCTCTCTGGGGCAAAGCATAAGGACGACGGCCCAGCCACTTGGCTTATTCAGATGCTGAGACGTGTGTAGGGGTGACAGTGAAGAGGAGGAGGAGGAAGAGGGCCGTGACGTCGGCGTCTTACTGGAACCTCTGTTTGAAAATAACATCTGCATAGCAGTAAGTCTACACCGACTTCTACTGAAATGTGTGGTTTAGCCGTGCAACAGACGACGGTATGTTTCTCACTAATTTCCATGTCGGGGGTTCAGAGCCAGGTCACACAGAGTTTTCTGAACAGAGTCCAGCAGTCTGCAGCAGGAGTCCAGCAGTCTGCAGCAGGAGGGCAGCAGTCTGCAGAGGGAGGGCAGCAAGCCAGCAGTGATGTCTGAAATGACAGTTTTGACTGCATTCAGCATCAGATCACCTGTCAGAGGGTGCCAGTGTGCATCTAAAAGCCACCAAATCAGTGCTGGCCCGTCTGTCATCAGTGATGATGAGGGGCTGGACTCTGAGGACGTCAGGGACATGTCTTATGATCCTCCCTGTGTCTGCAGTGAGGCTGTCCCACACACATCAGGATTTCGAAAATAAGGTTTGATTTTTATCTGAATTTCTCAGACTTGCGAATGAGGAATGATTGAGAATATGTGTGAGGGTGTGTGTATGTGTACATATGTGTGAGTGTGTGTGCATATATGTGAGTGTGTGTGTGTATGTGTGCATATACAGTTGCAATCAAAATTCAACCCCCATTGCAAATTAGGTTTATTGGCAAAATTTACAAACTGTCAGCTGTTTGCAATAAATAAATCAAACAAGAACAATTTAAATAGCTCAACACAACTAATATTACAAGTGGTTTTTCCTAATTCAACACAAAATGCCACTTTTAATGACTACTGCAGTCTCAAAATTATTCAGCCCCTTCATGACAAGCCTTCTTAGTATTTAGTAGAGCACCCTTTTGCTGTTATGACCTGCTGCTGCACATGATGCATAGCCAAACACCAGCTTCTGGCAACATTCCTGAGGAATCTTAGCCCGTTCCTCATGGGCAATGGCATTCAGTTCACTAATCTTCTTGGGTTTGCGTGCTGCAACCGCCTTCTTCAAATACCACCAGAGATTTTCTATGAGGTTCAAGTCAGGCGACTGTGACAGCCACTCTAGAATCTTCCAGGACTTCTTCTGAAACCAAACCTTGGTGGACTTTGAGGTATGCTTGGGATCATTGTCCTGTTGGAAGGTTCAATGACGCCCAAGCTTCAGCTTCCTCACAGACAGCATGACGTTTTCCCCAGGGATTTCCTGATACTTGATTGAATCCATCTTGCCCTCCACACGCTGCAGGTTTCCAGTGCCAGAGGAAGCAGAGCAACCCCAGAGCTTCGCCAAGCCACTGCCATGCTTCACTGTAGGCAGGGTGTTCTTTCCAGTGTATGCTTCATTCCTCCTCCTCCAGACATACCACTGATCCATAGGCCCGAAAAGTTCCAGTTTTGTTTCCACAGAACAGAATCCCAAAACCTCTTTAACTTATTTATATGGTTTTGAGCATATTGGAGCCGACTTTTCTTGTGCTTTTGGGTCAGTAGTGGTGTATGTCTTGGAGTTCAGGCATGACACTCTTCAGCATTTAGGATGCACCTTACTGTGCAAACTGCAACCTCAGTGCCTGCTGCCATCAAGTCTTGCTGCAGGTCTTTTGCAGTCACTCAATGGTTTTTGACCACCTGCCTCCTCGGGAATCTGGTGGCAGCCGTTGATAGCTTCCTCTTTCTGCCATGTCCAGGTAGTGTAGCCACTGTTCCTTTAACTTTGAACTTGCCAACTATGCTTCCAACTGTATCTCTAGGAACAGTCGGTGCCTTTGCTATCTTTTTGTATCCTTTTCCTTGTTTGTGCAAGGCAATGATCTCTTCTCTTAACTTTTTAGACGATTCTCTTGACTTAGCCATATTTCTAACATGCAATCAAGTGTCACCATCAACAAACCCCTAGCCAGTCCAGGTATTTGATGTATTCTGTCTCAAGCACACCTGATGCAACTCATGAAGCCCTTCATGAGTTGCATCAGGTGTGCTTGAGACAACACTTCATTTGCAAACGTGTGCTCTTATGAAGGATTCTATTCAGGGGGTTGAATAGTTTTGAGACTGCAGTAGTCATTAAAAGTAACATTTTGTGTTGAATTTGGATAAAACCCATTGTAATATTAGTTTTATTGAACTATTTAAACTGTTATTGTGTAAGCTGCTTATTGCAAACAGCTGAAAAATTGTACATTTTGCCAATAAACCTAATATGCAATGGCGATTGAATAATTTTGATCGCAACTGTGTGTGTGTGTATATGTGTGCATATGTGTGAGTGTATGTCTGCATATGTGTGTATATATGTGCATATATGTGTGAGTGTATGTGTGCATATATGTGAGTGTATTTGTGTGTGTATGTGTGCATATGTACATATGTATGTATATGTGTGCATATGTGTGAGTGTGTGCATATGTGTGTGCATATGTGTGTACGTGTGCATACATGTGAGTGTGCATATGTGGGAGTGTATGTGTGCATATATGTGAGTATTTGTGTATGTGTGCATATATGAGTGTGTGTATTTGTGTATGTGTGCATATGTGTGTGTATGTGTGTGTATTTGTGTGTGCATATGTGCGCATGTGTGTATGTGTGTGCATATACTATGTGTGTGTATTTGTGCATATATGTGAGTGTGTGTATGCGTGCATGTGTGTGTGCATATGTATGTATGTGTGCATATGTTTGAGTGTGTGTGTGCATGTGTGTGAGTGTGTGAGTGTGCATATGGTTGAGTGTGTGTGTGCGCGCATGGGTGCATATATGTGAGTGTATGTGAATGTATGAGTGTGTCTATGTGTGTGTGTGTGTGTGTGTGTGTATGTATGCATGCATATGTGTGAGTGTATGTGTGCATGTGTGTGTGTGTATGTGAGCATATATGTGAGTGTGCATATGTGTGTGTATGTGTGCATATGTGAGTGTGTGTGCATGTGTGAATGTGTGTGATTGTGTGCAGATATGCACACACATGTATGACGTGTTTATGTTGACCTGTTAGTGGGTTTTTGGTAGGACAGTGGGTCGGGGGTCAGCCTGTAGCATCTGCAGATGCTGTATTTCCCTATAGCACATCACGCCTGGACTGCTGTTAGCACACTTTTCAGATGAGCTTTCCGACACAACGTGACGCGACACGACACGGTGTGACGTGACGCGACACGACATGACACAACGTGGGTTCGCCGGTTGAAAAACTCTGTAAACCCCCCGGACGAGTCTTAAATGTTGCACATCTTTAACAGAAAGCGAGTCAAGAGAATGTTTTTGCAACAGCTGAATCAAACAAAGGCAAAATGAGGAAACAACTTTCCCACATCTTTATATTAAGTCAAATGTGCTGACACAAAACTGACGGAGCGAGCCCCCGTCAGTGCTGCTGGCTGATGGAGCGGATGAGGCCTTGCATGGTGAGCCTCCTCCAACACGGTGGGCCTCCTCCAACACATCTATGTGCAGTTTTGTTTACGTGACACGCGCCAGCCCTTCCACACACACACACACGTGTTTACACAATGCTGGATCCCGAAGTGAGAAAGAAAACCTCCACAAATCACATGACTGGTACCAGACCGGCTTGTGACTGTTTAAACAACCCAGCGCCCTTTCTGTTTTCACGGCCCTGTTGACATTTAACTTCTCCCATTTCACAATTATGGCAAGGACTGAGAAGAACCGTCCAGTCCTGGAGTCGAGGCGTTTCACACGGCTGTGTCACCGTAGAAGCATCCGCCCACTTTTCATCAGGGTGCCGAACACGTCCGGAACAGTCCAATAATCTCATATCGGTAATAACGTAACGACAGTCGATGGAACGAGTCCAAAATGCAAAGGCCGCACTTATTCTGCACGAGCAAACTTGTGACGTTACACACACTGCACGTTCGAACCGTGACTGTTCATCACGCGGTCTGGTAGCGCTGCATCTGCTTTACAGCATGCTGGAAAATTCATCTGAAACCACGACAAACACAAAGGGACCCGTAGTTTGACTGGGACGCGTATCTGTTTACTGTTAGCGGACAGCCAAGAGGCTCGACGGCTCAGTATCGGCCCCGCTCCAGTTTGTCTTTCCTCGACCACAAAAGGAAATAAATAAATAAATTGTGGCCACTGTTAATGAGAGTGGTTGCGTTATGCTCGCGCACCAGAACCTGACCCGTGTGGCGAAACCCAAGACAGACAGACACGAGATGACTTCAAAAGCTACAAAGGGAGGTTTTATTGTGGGAGGGAAATGTATGGTGAAAAAAAGGCGTTCCGTTAGTGGGATGTGTGAATAAACTGTGTGTGGTGTCCCGTGGTTTGCGTGTATAACTATGTGCGGTGCGGTATGTAAATGACCAGCAGGTGTTGAAAAAATGTGCGTGCACCTGGCGAGAAAGTCCAGTCCGTGATCCATGAGGGGTTGTCCGAGAAAGTCCGGGTCCGGGAAGTCGAGTCCGAAAGGAGGGGTCCAGATAGAGGGACAAGGGGGGAGATCGCAGGAGAGGTCCGGGGAGAAATGTGAAGGTCGCTGGGGACGAGGGGAGCCGTGGAAATCGCGGAGGGAGAGTCTTGGGAGGAAACAGAGACACGAAGATAAGACACTGGGGAATAAACAGAATGCAAGGAACGCTGGAGGGCTTGTCAGAACTTTACCGCAGGGTTCAGTACGTCGAAGCACTGAGAGACGTTCTGAGAGACTTCTTGTAGAGGGCTGCCTGATTGCCACAGGTGTGCCTGATGGATGATGGCAAACACCTGGTGCAGTGCAGCGCTCGTCTCCTCAGAGCGCGAGCCGAGCGCTCGGATGTTTCCGGCACGTCCGAGCTGGGGGAGTGGCTTGAACGTGCCGGGGAGGCAGCTCGGGGCGGTGTAACCACAACAGGACCCCCCCTCCTACGGGAGACCGTCCGATGGCGTTGGGGTGGGCCCGATAGAACTCCAGGAGTGCGGGGTCGGCCAGGTAGGACCGGGGAACCCAGCTGCGGTCCTCGGGCCCATAGCCAACCCAGTCCACCAGGTATTGGTACCCACGCCCCCGGCGGCGTACGGCGAGCAGCTGGTCGACATCCCAGACCATGTCACCACCGTCGAGGACCCTGGGGGGTGGAGGAGCTTGGACAGGGGGCTACCGGTTTGAGGCGCGAGACATGGAAGACGGGATGGATCTTGAGTGAGGTAGGGAGATGGAGACGCACCGCTGAAGGGTTGATGGTGTAGGGACCGACGTAGCGGGGAGCCATACCCTCTGGCCAGGTCGATAAGCTGGGGCCGGCACTCTCCGCCGGTTGGCGCTGCGCCGGGCCCGCTCTGTAGCTCGCAACATAGCGGCCCGGGCGGTCTTCCAAACGCGCCGACATCGGCGGAGATGGGCCCTCGTGGACGGGACCGCCACCTCCAACTCCTGATGGGGAACAGAGGGGGTTGATAGCCCAGGGAACACTCGAAGGGGGACAAACCGGTTTCCGAACTCTCCATGGAGTTGAGCGAGTACTCCACCCAGGGCAGGTACTTGCTCCAGGAGGCGGGGTTGCTGGTGGTAACGCAACGCCGCCTCCAGGGCTTGATTGGCCCGCTCTGCCTGCCCATTGGTCTGGGGGTGATACCCGGAGGAGAGGCTGACCGTGGCCCCAATCCCCTTACAGAAGGCCTGCCATACCTTCGAAGTGAACTGGGGACCACGGTCAGAGACAATGTCCAGGGGAATCCCATGAGGTCGGACGACGTGGGAGACGAGAAGGTCCGCCGTCTCGGCTGCAGAGGGGAGTTTGGTGAGGGCAACAAAATGGACGGCCTTGGAAAACCGGTCGACAATGGTGTCATTGCCTTGGGACATGGGGAGGCCAGTTACAAAAGTCCAAGGCAATGTGGGACCAAGGTCGGCCGGGGACAGGAAGGGGGCGCAGGAGACCTGCTGGAGAGCCTTGCTGCGGGCGCAGGCTGCCACGAACTCTCTGGTGTCTGCCTCCATGGTGGGCCACCAGAAAGCCCTGCGGATGAAGGCCGCCGTTCGGTAGACACCGGGGTGGCAGGCAAGATGGCTGGAGTGGCCCCACTCCAGCACCTGGGGCCGGACAGAGGGAGGCACAAATAGCCGGTTCCGGGGTCCATTGCCTGGGCCCTTCTCACCACTGATTCGATGGCCCAGGTGACGACACCCACCACCCGGGCCGGGGGAAGGATGGTGTCTGGGGCGTCAGGGGACCCCTCGGGAAACAGACGGGAGAGGGCGTCTGCCCTGACGTTCTTGGTGCCCGGGCGGTAGGTGAGGGTGACGTCGAACCGGCTGAAGAGAGCCCAGCGCGCCTGCCTGGGGTTGAGCCTCTTAGCCGTCCGTACGTAGGTCAGGTTCTTGTGATCGGACCATACGATGAACGGCTGCCCTGCTCCCTCCAGCAGGTGTCTCCACTCCTCTAGGGCGGGGTGAACGGCCAGCAACTCCCTGTTGCCGATGTCATCATTCTTCTCCGCAGGACTGAAACGCCGGGAGAAGGCGCACGGGTGGATCTTCTGGTCCTCCTCCGACCGCTGGGAGAGGACGGCTCCGATGCCCGTGTACGATGCGTCCACCTCCACGATGAACTGCCTGCACGGGTCCGGGTGGGCGAGCACTGGAGCCGTTGTGAACAGCCTCTTCAGGGCCAAGAAGGCGGCTTCCGCCTCCGAGGTCCAGGAGAAGGGGCGGAGGTTGGAGGTGAGTGCAGTGAGGGGGGCGGCCACACGGCTGAACCCCCTGATGAAGCGCCGGTAGAAGTTTGCAAACCCCAGGAAGCGCTGGAGTTGCGTCCTGTTGGTGGGCCGTGCCCACTCCGCCACCGCTCGGGTCTTCCTGGGGTCAGTGCGGACGAGCTCCTTCTCCACGATGTGGCCAAGGAACTCCACGGAGGCGGAGTGGAACACGCACTTCTCGGCTTTCACGAAGAGCCTGTTCTCCAGCAGCCGTTGGAGGACCAGGCGGACATGCTGGTGGTGTTCCTCCTCGGTCCTGGAGAACACGAGGATGTCATCCAGGTACACCACCGCGAACGTGTTCAGCATGTCCCGGAGCACGTCGTTGACCAATGCCTGGAAGACGGCCGGGGCGTTGGTGAGGCCGAAGGGCATAACGAGGTACTCGAAATGCCCTAGGTGGGTGTTGAAGGCCGTCTTCCATTCATCCCCTTCCCGGATGCGCACCAGGTGGTACGCGCTGCGCAGGTCCAGCTTCGTGAACACCGTGGCGTGAGTGAGTGGCTCGAACGTGGAACTCATAAGGGGGAGTGGATATTTATTTTTCACCGTGATATTATTTAACATTCGATAATCTATGCAAGGCCTCAGGCTGCCCTCCTTTGCCACAAAAAAGCCCGCCGCCACCGGGGAAGACGAGGGCCTTATGATTCCTGAGGCCAGGGACTGTGATATAATTGCGCATAGCCTCCTTCTCTGGGACGGAGAGGTTATACAACCGACCGGTGGGAAGGGCGGCCCCGGGAAAGAGCACCGTCTTTACTAAATACAGGGGCTAAATCGTGATAAATGGAAGGAACACCAGTGAGATCCGTGGGAGGAGGCACGGGTCTGAGGCCGCTGGACGGGGAGTGGCCGGAGCGAAGGCAGTTGGCATGACACGCAACGCTCCAACCCAAAATCCGCCCAGTAGACCAAGAGATGTAGGGATCGTGCCGTTCCAACCACGGTCTTCCTAACACCAGGGGCGCGCAAAACCAAGAAACGGATAGCTTCCACGTGATTACCCGTGAGGGTGAGGGAAGCAGTGCTGTGTGTGATTTTACCAAGTGAACGACCATCTAGGGCTTGGGCTGTGAGGGGTGTGTCTAGGGGGACGAGTGGAATGCCGGCCTGCCGGGCCAGCGAGATGTCCATCAAACACTCGTCCGCCCCCGAATCCAGGAGTGCACCAACAGACAGTGAGTCGTTACCCCAGGTGAGAGTGACCGGAAAAAGGTGGTTGTGCTCCTTCTTGGGCTGGGGCTGAGGAAGGGTCGTCAGGCTCACTAGGACACCCCTCACTAGTGAGCCGGGTCTTTTGGGGCGAGTCGGGCAGGCCTTGATATAGTGGCCCGACCTCCCGCAGTAGAGGCAGAGGTGGCCATGCATCCTCTGATCCCTAACCTCCAGCGGGAGCCGTGACCGACCCAACTGCATGGGCTCCTCCTCCGGCCTGGATTCAGAAGCCACCCAGGGTTGCGAGGGGGAGTGTGAGGGTGGAGAGAGCCCACGGGACGCTGACCCAGGGAAGGCACCGGTAGGACGGACGGGGGTTGGTCTATGGGAGGGGCCAGCGCGCGGGGCGCGTTCCTGGCGCCGCTCCCGCAGCCGTTCGTCCATCTGGAGGGCGACGAGCTCGTTGAAGGAGGCAGGGCGGTCCCGAACGATGAGATCTTTGATGGGCTCACTCAGCCCCCTCCTGTACGCGCTCTTGAGCGCAGTGTCATCCCACCCACTGTCTGCCGCGAGTATCCTTACCTCCAAGGAATAATCTGCCACCGACCTGGCTCCCTGTTGGATGGAATGGAGGCGGCCGGCAGCGTCCTGCCCGTCAGCTGGGTGGTCGAACACCAGATTGAACTCGCGGCGGAAGGCACCATAGTCCGAGGCGAGCTGCTCGGTATGGCCTACCGCCGCTATGGCCCAGCCGGTGAGGAGGGACATGACAAGGGCTACCTTGGTCTCTCCTGTCCTATACCTAGCTGGCTGGTGTTTGAACAGGAGCTCACACTGACCAAGGAAACTCCTGCACAGCTCGAACTCCCCACCGAAGGCCTTGGGGCAGGGGAGGTTAGGCTCGCACCGGGGGTTGACTCGGAGGAGGGGGAACGTCGGGACCAGAAACGGGGAAACCGGAGGCCGAGACCAGGGCAGGGTGGTCGCTCATCCTGGAGACCGCTGTGGAGAGTGCAGCGATCTGCGCGGTGAGGGCATCTAACGCGCTCGTCGCGGCCTGGGAGCCGGACTGAAGATCGCTGATCTCTCCGGTGACACGGGTGAAGGCAGTAGTAAGCTCTGAGCTGAGAGAGGCAAGTTGGCAACTGTGACTTACTACTGCCTCTAGGGGAACGGGGCTCTGGGGCGTCACAGGGACCGTCCGCTCCTTGGGTTTGCCTGGGTCCATAATGGCTTCGACGTTCTGTTATGCTCGCGCACCAGAACCTGACCCGTGTGGCGAAACCCAAGACAGACAGACACAAGATGACTTCAAAAGCTACAAAGGGAGGTTTTATTGTGGGAGGGAAATGTATGGTGAAAAAAGGCAGTCTGTTAGTGGGATGTGTGAATAAATTATGTGTGGTGTCCCGTGGTTTGCGTGTATAACTATGTGTGAGTGTTTTTAGCCTATGTGTGGTGCAGTATGTAAATGACCAGGAGGTGTTGGAAAAAAATGTGCGTGCACCTGGCGAGAAAGTCCAGTCCGTGATCCAAGAGGGGTTGTCCGAGAAAGTCCGGGTCCGAGATCCGGGAAGTCGAGTCCGAAAGGAGGGGTCCAGATAGAGGGACAAGGGAGGAGATCGCAGGAGAGGTCCGGGGAGAAACGTGAAGGTCGCTGGGGACGAGGGAGACGCGGGGAGCCGTGGAAATCGCGGAGGGAGACTCTTGGGAGGAAACAGAGACACGAAGATAAGACACTGGGGAATAAACAGAATGCAAGGACCGCTGGAGGGCTTGTCAAAACTTTACCGCAGGGTTCAGTACGTCGAAGCACTAAGAGACGTTCTGGAAGACTTCTTGTAGAGGGCTGCCTGATTGCCACAGGTGTGCCTGATGGATGATGGCAAACACCTGGTGCAGTGCAGCGCTCGTCTCCTCAGAGCGCGAGCCGAGCGCTCGGATGTTTCCGGCACGTCCGAGCTGGGGGAGTGGCTTGAACGTGCCGGGGAGGCAGCTCGGGGCGGTGTAACCACAACAGGTTGAATAAACTGCACGTCATCACACCCCCTTTTCAACCTTGTATTATTGTTTCACTGAAGGATAGGTTGACTTCTTTGAGCCCAGACTTTGGTGAAATGTGGTCAGCCATCATTTAGAGAGGTGGAATCAAGAAATTCACTGATCACTTCAATACTGACAAGCTTTCCACTTCGCCGAATCTTCTCGTTGGACTCCAACACCGTCCTATGGAGCAATTGTGTAACCCTTCAAAACCATGATATATTTATTTATTTATTTATTTATTATGACCCTCCCACGTGCTACGTCCCCCTGGTGAAACTCCTCACTATCAGGTGAAAAGAAGTGGCCGTCGACTCCACGTGTATCGGAGGAGGCATGTGGTAGTCTGCAGCCCTCCCCAGATTGGCAGAGGGGGTTGGAGCAGCGACGGGGACGGCTTGGAAGCGTGGGGTAATTGGCCGGATACAAATGAGGAGGAAAAGGGGGGGGGTCCACAAAAAAAGTAACACTTTCTATGAAGCTTGCATCTATAACGCCCTATAAGCATCTATAACGCCCTATAAGTGTAGCTATAAGTCATTGATTCATTAGAACCATGTATACGCCCTCACAACACCTCATAACCACCTTTATGATACATTATGTCAATTTAAAATGGATTTGTGCGCTATAAATATGTCATCATTAGCTTATCTGTCAAATGTCATAATGCATCATAGCCAACTTGTTTTGCTGAAGTTTTGTAGAGATGCATAATGAGACTTCAGTGCGATTTCACAGTCTTCAGCCATAGCCGTTAGTCACAATATTGTAATACACATTATAGGAACGTATTGGCGTTACAGATGCAATCGATGTTTATAGGGCGTTATAGCAGATGCTTACAGGGCGTTATAGATGCAAGCTTCATAGAAAGTGTTACCAAAAAAAAAAAAATTGTATAGCCCAATATCACAAAGGGCAAATTTGCCTCAGGGGGGCTTTGCAGCAACACAACATCCTGTCCTCAGCAAAGAGACGAGTTTCTAAATGATGTCTCGTGTTTTAATGAAGTCTGTGTTATATAAAAGGGACTAACAACCCAAACCAAAGTTGTCACAGTTATCAACATTTCGAAACTTGATATATCATTTCAGAAACCCTCATCTTCCCTTTAAATAGAAGAAATCTGTTATCATATTTCAAAATAGAGGGGGGGGGGTTTCTGCAATATTTGGTCCTGTGTGTCTCTCACAAGCGGTAATGTTAAAAGACCATTTGCGCTGCAGGGGTTAACAGGAGTGACGGTGGTCCAGAGAGGAATTCACCGAGTAAAGAACTTCTTTCAGAGCTGCTGTCACTGCTGTTTAACCCTCCTGTCCATCACTGAATATCTTTCTTTATTATCTCTGTACTCTGAAGTGTTAGTACACCGCCAGTGTCTTCCAAGTTGTCTCTCTCGCTTTGGATCTGTTGTCAGACTTTTACCTTTGAAATCCCGGGCTGTTTCAGCCTCGTCTGTTTCACTTCTCCGAGCTTTCTCTCCCCCAATTAGTGTCAACACAGCGAGTCGTGCCTCTTATCCTTCCACAAACTCTTTTCAGCACTCTCCTGCCTGTCATAATGGTAAATATTTCCACAGTGAATGCTCAAAAAGGGGGGGGGGGCGAAAGAGAGGAGTAAGCTATATGGTGTGGGTGTTTTGCAAGAACAAGTCTCTGAAACTGCATGTTGGCGCAATGCTGCCCAACATGAACCCCAGTTTTGTCAGAGTGGGGGGTCGAGGAAAATGCTCACACCCACTTCAGCTGGCCGGAGATCTTTGACAACCCTGCACAGTGAATGCGTGCAAAGTGATGGGAGTAAGAGTTTCAAAGGTATGGTGAGATGGTCATATGAGGACATTAACTGCCCTTTGTTTCTACCCCAGGGCTCTTAAGCACCTATAACCAGATCTGCCCCTTACGGGACCACGATAAAAGTCAAGGTGATGTTTTCAGAGATGGGTGGTTGAGGACCTTAGTATCCATGCGAAACCACTTGGGTGCCTCAGTATGGTTTTAAAAGTTTGCTGAAATCCATTTGAAATGACAGCTGTTGTTTCAGCTCCTGAACATTTTAGAATGGCTTTTTAGATGAATGAGGCTTTCATCTACTGAAGATCAATGAAGGTCCGCATACTGTAGCTCCCTAATATGCAACTTATTCCCACATCCAAAAAGTGATGTTTTCAGCTAAAGCTTTCATCTACTAACAGGGAAAATCAGCGAGTAGTAATTTCACGAGAGATACTGAGGTAGCTTGTACCATCAATTCATTAATATAGTGCATACATAACTAATCTGCAAGTGACACCTGATGTATATTCAAAGAGGGTCCTTGTTAGAACTCAGACACAGTGATACATAAAAAAACTGCTATGTTTACATTCTGTTTGTGATTTTTGTGATTTTCCTTCATGAACATCTAATATTTCCCACAAAATCTGCACGTCTGAGGTTGTCAACGGTTTACATCAAGGTCACGTCAGCTTTGATTTCACTTACAGCCATCACAATGGTAGATGTGCACTGCTCGTCTGTATAGTTATGCCGGCGGAGCTCTTGAACCGTTGATCAAACTGTCCTGTGAGTCATGCTTTGCTTTGCTCTTAGCCAACGAACGGAGCTTATGAGCTAGGGACACAGGGATCATCAGTTGTCTGCGCCATTTTTGGACCTCCTCCAACTAGCTGAGGTTTTGAGTGCCTTACAGGTCTTCCTCTCCATGTGAACCTAATCACCTCCATGTATCATAATATGGGCGCTTCAGGAAGGCAGGATTGTGTTACGGAGCCAGATAGCACACCCACCTTTGTGCTGCGTTCCCATTTGTGTAAGGCCTGGCTGGCCTATGAGCCACCTCTGCAGCTGTTCTGGCATAAATCAAACACAGAAACTCGATGAAGTCTTGTCAAGGGCAGCAAGTAGGCATATTTGACAAATCGGGTGACCGTGACTGCCCTCGGACTAGGTTTTCTGTTTATTTGTGGAGAACTCACCTCACACGTCTTCCTTGGATAAGCTTGATAGCAACTCTTTTGACAGCGAACAAATTCTCGTCTCGCTCCTATGAATAAACCCAATCTTAGTTTAGTGTCTAAAGTAATTATGAACCTGAGACATACTTATTCTCTAATGCGTGCAGAAACATTTCCTGGATCCATGTTTGGCCAAGTACAGCTTGCCGTTTCTCCTCAGTGGAGAACAATGCCGTATGTGTTTTTGCGAGGGTTTATTTTGCATTTCGCTCCTCTCTGCTGATATCCTAGAAAGTGCTAGATCTACGGCTCTAAGCATGTGGTTGGCCCCACCATATCCTTGGCATATCAAATGGGTTCAACAATGGTGCGTTATCTCCCTGGCCTTGACTTCTATTTTGAATATGATCTGTCAGGCTGTACAAGAGGAGACCTGCTCCGAGGAAAATGCCCGGCATCTGAAATTACACCACACTTTACAGCAATTTATGTGTCAGCTGTAATCGTACCGCATCCCCTCTGTGTCCTGTGACAGGCATTAATTATCACCAACATTTCTCCTCTCTTCTTCTTGCCTATGAAATGTACCTGGATTCTCTTGGCTGTTCAATTAAAAAAAAAAGCTTTGATATCGGAGACAGGATCGATAAAGGCTGATTACATTATATTGTAAGTGCTGATGCGATGTGAGATGGGCTTTCTGAAAATGTGAAAAAGGCATAGACATCTGAGCCCCTTTGTGGTGCTGTTAACAAGGTATGTTGGATGTACTTGTGGCTGAAGCTGAATGAATTATTACCTCAAATGGAGCTCATGCAAGCTGTTAATACAATAGTGCAGGACTTACGCCAAAAAAACATCACCCTGAGGGGAATAGGTAATTTTCTGGTCAAATAAAAGAACATGGCAGGATCAAGTTTCTCTGGCTCTCTGTGCATCTGGTGCCAAACACAACATTGCACAGCCAAAGAGGAGTCACCGCATTGGCTGTGTGGATGCAACTATATCAGGAAATACATGCGCTGTGAACATGCAAAGCCCTTTCTCTGAATGAAAGCCTCGAACAAATCATATGACCCGCAGTGCTGCACACAGTGTGAGGATAAAAACAAGTGACGATGCAATTTACATCGCTCCATTTAAAAAATGTGACTGAGCTAACTGTACTTTATGACTACCTCATTCTGCAATGTATTCGTTTAAAACTTTGGTTTCTACCAACACGGAGATCGCCAGTTCGAATCCCCGTGTTACCTCCAGCTTGGTCGGGCATCCCTACAGACACAATTGACCGTATCTGCGGGTGAGAAGCCAGATGTGGGTATGTGTCCTGGTCGCTGCACTAGCGCCTCCTCTGGTCGGTCGGGGCGCCTGTTCAGGGAGGGGGAGGGGGAACTGGGGGGAATAGCGTGATCCTGCCACGCGCTATGTCCCCCTGGTGAAATGCCTCACTGTCAGGCGAAGAGAAGCAGCTGGCGACTTCCACATGAATACATGTAGTCTGCAGCCCTCCCAGGATCGGCAGAGGGGGTGTAGCAATGACTGGGATGGCTCCGAAGAGTGGGGTAGTGGTAGTTGGCCGGATACAATTGGGGACAAAAGGGGGGCTCAAATGTTTGTTAGCTTTATGTTAGTCATCTACTCCATTTTAGATCTCATTCATTCACTCGTTCAACCTTTATTTAGACTCAGAAATATAGGGTAGTGAGGTATATGAGGTGGCGGCACGGTGGCGCAGTGGTTAGCGTGGTCGCCTCACAGTAAGAAGGTCCTGGGTTCGAGCCCCGGGGTAGTCCAACCTTGGGGGTCATCCCGGGTCATCCTGTGTGGAGTTTGCATGTTTTCCCCGTGTCTGCATGGGTTTCCTCCAGAGGCTCCGGTTTCCTCCCACAAGTCCAAAGACATGTAGGTCAGGTGAATCGGCCGTACTAAGTTGTCCCTAGGTATGGATGTGTGTGTGTGTGTGTGTTGGCCCTGTGTGACAGCCTAGTGGCCTGTCCAGGGTGTCTCCCCGCCTGCCGCCCAATGACTGCTGGGATAGGCTCCAGCATTCCCGCGACCCTGAGAGAAGGATAAGTGGTTCGGAAAATGGATGGAAATGGATGGAGGTATATGAGGTAGAGGCCTCATTTACAATATAACCGAGCAAAAACACCAACAACACATTCTAGGCGCCAAGAAACACAGGTAAGACACTTAGATTAAAAAAAATGGCAATAATAAAAAACCAAGTTAGCAAAATACTAACATATTAAAAACCTTTGGAATAAATGATGCAATTAAAATCTATAGCAAATGAGTCAGCTAAACACAAGAGCAGTTGGCAGTGCAGTCAGATGAAATTAAAAATCTAAATTGCCCCAAGGGTAAAAGTGAGGTGAGCTTTACAACATTCTGCATGTTATTTCATGATTCGTTTAGCAAAACGCGGACAATTATGTCTCACTCTTGTCAACTCTGTGTGAACAATATTTTCATTTTGCTTTGTAATATTTCATGGTTTGTAAAGGCCTCGTTAAGATTCCAGTTTTCCGTTTACTCAACACAACGTCGGGATGTGCCCCATCTACACATCAGAGCTAACCTAGAGGATATCATGGATGATGAATCTTAGAATATATTAATAACTCCTTCAAAAGCATTTTAATCATATTTTATTCCCACAGTCTCATTAACATTGGGTGTATATCGGGGCAGTGGCTTTGGTGTGGAACATAGGCGATGTGGTCCCCTTTTATCAAAAAGGGGGAGTGGATGGAGGATGTGCTCCTACCATTGAATGAGCTACTCCTCCTCTTCCCTGGGAGAAGTGATCCTTAAAAGGATGTTCCAGTCAAATGCCAAACCTCACAGCGCTCCTAGATAGAAAAAGCTACGGTATTTTTGAGGTCCAAGATAAAGATTGACAATTGATAGATGCAGCTGGTGCTGGTGCTGCATTAAATTGGCAAGGCAATAAACTGAGGTTTGATCTATCCGTTGATTTTTGGTCCAACCCTCACAATGGTCACAAGTTATGAATAGAAACCAAAATAAGAAGATGCAAGCAGCAGAAGTGACATTTCTCTGTAGGCTGCATGGCTCACCCAATGACCCACACCAGTATTTATAATAGCTGTATTTCTCACTGAACTCTCAAATCTCACATCGCATGTCTCGCTTGAATGGAATCATCCGGATTGGTGGATTCGCTTCTGGTAGTGAAGCAAATTTGTGTGATGCCTTCGTGTAGAGCTCAACTCTGGTGAACTTTGATACACAAATGTACGCTGTTGGCCAACAGCAATACCACTCTGACTGTGTCGGCCTATGATGGGGTGGTTGCTAGAGAGAGTAAATAGAGAGAGCTATCATTTTAGCAGTGTTATATCATCCAATTTTATACAGTTATGCTCTGCCAGAATACAAATAGTTTCACAAAAAATATGCCTTAAGGACATGTGAATTCATTTTGATCTGTGAATTTCCAGTGTGAGTCGAACCAAAGTGAGAGGTGAGGTGCTAAGCAATCCTGCTGGACCTAAAAGAAGGGCCATTGCTCTTCCAAATTGAAAGATTGCAGGTGCAGTGTTGTGGGTATCTGGTCGGGATGCTCTTCCCGGGAACCTCTCTTTGGATATGCACACAACCAGTAGGGGGGGGGGGGGGACCGCGTGTAGACTTAGGACACACTGGAGGGATTATATATCCCAGGTGGCCCGGGAAGACCATGGGATCCCCAGGCAGCGTCTGAAAGAAGAACACTTACATGATAGCAAACTCACAAAAGTGGTATAGGGTTTAAGTAACCTGAACTTTTAGCAATAAACCACATAGTGGATGTTACATGTGATTCTGCTCCTAACTTTAATATCAAGCCCTGTTTTGGGGTGAATGACATGGTTTCCTTTCATCATACCAAAACAATGGGAACAACTGTGGAAAATTACCATTAGGACTATATGACAGAAAATGATGGACAGGCTTTTCTTTTGGCAGTTATGATTTTGTTCAATAATCACGTCGCGATTCTGACTTGGTAACATTGTATAGAAATGTTACTAATGGAAACCTGTGATAAACATCAGTGTAGATAATAAATGCAAAACTAACAATTTTAAGGCAAGTAATTGTTAGTTTAAATATTTCTTTTGACAAATGTATTTCAGTATTAATCTGTTCAATATCAGCAACACTGCAGTAAATTCAGTAGAGTCATTTTGGTAAAAGAAACTATACGGAAATGTCTCCTAACCGTACCATTATCACTACAGAACAGTCAGATTGCAGACTGAAACAGATATCCTTTTATTCCTTTGTGAAAAGCCAATGTCTGAAACGACCAGTGACACCGCTGTTGCATGGGAATGATGGACACATCACAGCCCGCCTCTCTTATCTGCTGTATGGACGTTCTTCATTAATTGGGATACTGATAAGGAAAATAAAATGATCTCTCAATAGAAATGTTCATCTCATCAGTGGAGCCATCTGTAGCTGCCACTTGGTCCGCCTCATAGCCTAATCATGCTTCCATGCATGATTATCCTCTTTGTTTGTGTGTTTTTCGGCTGATCATATTATCGTTCTATTTCTTGTGAAATATGTGGGAGCACGTATCATGGCTAATGCCTTAGGCACTAACAGCCTGAAAAGAAAACTCATGTTGCCATAAATGATGAAAGTTGCCGCTTTACTCTATATTTGCCATCTGTTTGGCTCTGTGCTCAGGGAAGGTGAGAATATCTTTCCAATTATTAAGAAGGCAAACTCCTTGGAAGCACGCTGGGCACTTGGAATAATTAATATTCCCCTGGCCAAAATGAGAATGCAATTTGGTACTTTGAACAGACGGACACTAATGTCAGGGCACGGTGGGCAGGGCCGCTCCCTCGGTGCAGTAATTGCTTTCTCGTTTAAAACCCTGTTGAGTCCCAGATGTGAGGGTTGAAAAATTTATCACTCCCTCTGATGACAGATGTGCCGTGAAACAGAAACTGGGAAAAGAGGTCTGACTCCAACTGCAGTGTTGGGAGGTGCTGTGTCACGCTGATGTCAAACAAAGGATAGAAACAGGTGCTCATTGGCTTGGGGGCAGCAGACACAATTTAATGAGGCCTGATCCACGATGACATGCACCATCATGTACCCTAATTTGCAGTTTAAGAGTGGAAATTTTCTGCTATACACCTCAACCTGTGTACACAATTAGGGCAGGATTCATGGCGGCTCTGGAAAAAAAACATACACTTAATATAACTGCTGCAATTACACAAATAGCACCCACAAATACACATAGCACATTAACAGATCATTTTTTTATATAAGCTTTACAACGGTGCACCCATCTGAAACCACATACGCAACACCTAAAACCCTTATAAACCGCCGCGATAGTCCTGCTACTACTATACCTGTATGAGTTTTTTGTACTTTAAATATTCTAAATAAAGAAAAATCCATTTTGTATATAGCAATGACGTGCAGTCAGGGTAGCCAGGGTAGGCAGTGCTTACCCTGTGATAATTTAATCAAAATAACCATACAACAAATTCACAACAACATATCAAAATCTCACTCTAGTTACAAGTACTATGCTGTGTTATAACGTATTTTTAATATTTTTGTGTCCTTGTCCTTTTTAAGTTCTTCGACTTCTAAGAGCGAAACGCCGTATAGCACACGAGCCAATGGGAAGGGTAGGCTCTGCTTTTTTTAGGATTGTCGTTAATGTTGTGAATGCGTATTGCGTAGCTTAAGGCAAAATCAACGGATGAGGAAAGGCACTACTTATGGCGGGAATGCGAGCCAATCAGAGCATCAAGGTGCTAATTTGCTACGATGTCATAGACATTTGTGCTATCAATAAAGCAAGCTAGCTCCTTTGAATTTGAGCAGCTTAGCTACACTTCAGAGCGAAATCAGTAATGTCGGCCATCGTATGTCTTCAGAGTTTTAATAAACTGGATTACCAGCAAAAAAATACTTGTCATCAAGCAAGGCAGGCCTACACCAGCTCTCCCTGACCTCCACCAGCGTAAAGAGCAGAAAAATCATCAGTTCATTCCAGCCGGAGTGGTACATAAGGAAAGAGTGCCTATGCAGCTCCAATGCTACCACTAGCAGGCTGTACTGCTTCCCTTGTTTGCTGTTTTCCAGAAAGTGGGACAATTTATGGGTAGGTGCCGGCTACTGTGACCTGAACAACCTGCCTGCAGTGCTAGTCAAGCACGAGCGGCCCAGTTAACAAATTCAACATCAAATAGCATTGAAAACCTTTGGAAACTGCACTCTGATCATCTATCCATCCATTATCCAAACCGTTTATCCTGCTCTCAGGGTCGCGGGATGCTGCAGCCTATCCCAGCAGGTGGGGAGACACCCTTGGACAGGTGATTATGTCGATTCATTTTTCTAAATGTTTTTACAAGTTGTTATCTGATGTATTGAACTGGACTGGGATATAACTGCACAGAAGAAGCATTAATGATGGGATATGTTTACCTTCTCACCATATGTCACCTCATATGCCGATGACACTCTGTATCTTATAAGTTTGCTTCTAAATCGTTTCGGGTAAAAGCATGCCCTAAGTGACTAACTGCTATTTTCACATGTATTGCCCAAAAAATTTGTGTTTTTAATTTATCTATATGGGTGACCTCAATACATATGATCTCAATGATCTGTCACCTCAGCACCCAGTCTATCTGCATGAATTCACTCTCAGTTCTGCTATCAGTCATTTTATTATACATCATAATACTGGAAATGAATTAATAAAATGTTACATAATTTAAATATATGTATTTGTACATCTTACAGATATGAAATTACATATTTTTACCACAAATGTTGTTTCTTTGTGTTGTGTTTGTGATGTTCTTTTCAGGTTATGGTTCAACAACATTTACACATAGTATCTCATAACTGCTGTTTGTAGTGACCGCAATGAAATCCACAATGGTTTGGGAGCTCCCGGGAAAGGCAGTGGTGTTACTTAGTCATTTCACAGCTATCAAAAACCATATAAAACAAGAAAAAAAATACTTCACATATACTTGGACAATATTTTTGTTTATGTTTTCATTTGGAATGTAGCTCAGCCAGGGGGCACAATACTCTAGAATTCTGTGGCAGTTGGAAGAATGAGGAAGGATCAGATTGTTATACAATATTAGAACGCACAAAAGGATGTAATTTGGATTTGTGAATGCCCGCTGCCTACCCAGCCACTGACCTCACTGCACGTCACTGGTATCTAGTATCTGAGGTCATGGCTTCCAGGGATATTGTTTTTATCCTACGTTCTTTAAAATTGGCTTTGTGCCATACAAGCCCTTGCAACAAAACATTGCTTTATAATTACACATAGGCTATAGCGAAGGCAAAAGCAAAGCTCCACCGCAAACCCTGACCTTTTTTACATGTGCTCTTTCCACAGTAATATCAGTTTCTCGTGGTTCACATCGCCCCTTCTTTCTGCTCAGGTATTTCTGCTGCGTGACATCGCCTGAGAAAGATGCAATCAGCAGTGAGGATTTATGAACTATAAACCATTTCTGGTTCTCTTTAATGCATCTCAGTAGACCTCTGTGTTTTCTGGGAGCAGACAAGCTCCAGAGCCCCGTACGGGAGAACTTCACATGAAGAACATCACGTGGCCTAGTGAACCTCGAACATTTCCATTCTTTCTTTCTTTTTTTCCCCCTCCAAAGTTTAACAAACAGCATGAACTGATTGAGGAAGACTTCCTGGGGTGTTCTGGGGCAGGTCGAACCTTTACCCAAAAACACACAGTTAACTATTATTGAATTAAGGTGATGTGAAGCCTGCTCAGAACATGGACAGGGTTTCCATTTCAACAACACTGAACCGCACATCTAAAAGCTTAAGGATACGGTTAGGATTTAAAAAGTTATCCAAACTTGGTATTATTCACTAAGGAACCAGTCTTCTAAATCTTTCATTTGTTTTTTTTTTTTCCACCTTTTTCTCCCCAGTTGTATCCAGCCAATTACCCCACTCTTCTGAGCTGTCCCGGTACTGCTCCACCCCCTCTGCCGATCCAGGGAGGGCTGCACATGCCTCCTCCGAGACATGTGGAGTCACCAGCTGCTTCTTTTCACCTGACAGTGAGGAGTTTCGCCAGGGGGACATAGCGCATGGGAGGATCACGCTATTCCCCCCAGTTCCCCCTCCCCCGCCCCGAACAGGCGCCCCGACCGACCAGAGGAGGCGCTAGTGCAGCGACCAGGACACATACCCACATCCGGCTTCCCACCCGCAGACACGGCCAGTTGTGTCTGTGGGGATGCCCAACCAAGCCGGAGGTAACATGGGGATTCGAACCAGCGATCCCCCGTGTTGGTAGGCAACGGAATAGACCACCACACTACCCGGATGCTTATTGTTTTGTTTTTGCTAAAAGTTAATTCCCTTTTCAGGATCTGCTCCATTAACCACTAGAAACATCGTCCTGACAATCTACACTGGGTGAAGCTGCTGATTCCTTTGTCCGCCACAGACTTTATCGCCACGATTGTAAAACCACCACATCTGTCCAAACTCTGGTCAACATCAGGCAACAAGCAACTGTCACCAAAGCAAGCACTCCTACAAACAAGTCCCCCCCTCCCCATGCCGGTTAGGACCATCGTAAATGAATGTGTCATTATAGACATGAAGGCATAGTTGGACTATGCAGCTGCTCTATTTGAAACCATCGACCGTTAACCATCGACTTCATTGAAACTTATGGCATTACAGCTTTATTTGAGTTGTAAGTCTGGGTGGTGGTCTGTGCCTGGGTGGCTTTAAGAGATCATAAAAGCTGAAGAGTCCAATTCTGATACATAGTCATGGACCACTGGAGATCTTCATCAACTCCTGTTTGCTGTCTTATGGTTTTCTTTCTTATGGCTGTGTCTCAGCGACAGCCGTGAGGTCATTAAAACATACATTTCAGCTGATAAAGTCCCCTTTCAACAGCGTCAGTGGTTGATTTATTATTATGTTGAGGACAAAAAAATCCTATTTCTATATTCATTAATTTTTGTGTTTATCCCTCGTCTGTAATGACACATGGCCCTGCCACGGGTCAGTGAGAACGGAACCAGGTTTGATGGAGTCCACCGTTCCTCTCAGGGCCTCACCTCAGACGCGGGCCTCATCTGGAACACATCTGGACCACATTGGGCCTCTGGCCAGCATGGGGGGGGGGGCACAAAGTGGCCTGACGCAAAACACAAGGGTGTTGTGCAGAGGAAATTAAGGAGACAAAGATTTGACACTTGGGCGAGCCAGCTTCACCTACGGCCTCACTTCATAATTCCATTTAAGTTTATCCAGATGAGTGCAGGCTCATCTCAGGCATGAGGGTGCATAAATATAACTCTACCTGCTGTGGTTCAATCACACGGAGACCCGGAGTTATTGTGCTGTACAGTATGACTTGTTGAGATAGCGGCATCCGCGAGATTCACTGTGTTTAGACTCCAAATATCTGATTCTGAGCAGCCCTCCACTATCAGAAATTGCCGCATATCCATGTTGACAAATTCCACAGCTTCTTTGAGTTAGCTTCAGGTCATCTAATACTTCCCGTATTACAGGGTGAAATTCACGTCTTTGGGGATTTGAGCAGGATAGAAGAAAGGGTATCTGCATTACCTACAAATACCGCATATGACATATAGCGCAGATATTTTGGGGTTTTTTTCATGGTGTGACACCATAAATGGTAAATGGATCGGATTTATGCAGCGCTTTTCTAGTCTACCGGCCACTTGAAGCGCTTTACAATGTACGCCTCACATTTACCCAATCACACACACATTCACACACTGATGGCGGAGGCTGCCGTGTAAGGTGCCAACCTGCTCATCAGCAGTAGTTAAGGGGTTCAGTGTCTTGCTCAATGACACTTCAACACGCCCTCTGGAAGAACCAGGAACCTTCTGATTACTACACGACCCGTTGTACCTCCTGAGCCATGCTGCCCCGTATCCGAGATACACTGATCTGCGTTTGCGGTGGCTGCTAAACCTGAAATTGCAGTGAGAAACCATGATCAGGAACTGCTTTCATAGAGCGAGCCCACAAACATTACCACTCACAAGTAGAGTTTTATTTTATTTTATTTGTTTTATTGGTTTAGTAAATCTTTTAACTGTTCCCGGAAGGAGGAAGTCCTCACACAGTTAGTCATCCAGTTACAATATGCATGACGACTTCGGCTTTTTACCAAATGAATCCAAGACTAAAACTTTTTACAGACAACCGGGAAAAAAAAAAGTTTTAAGTTCGGAAGAGAGGCACCTACTTCCTGAAGCTGTGTGCTAACCCTCCTTCACTCCGCAGGACTCCTGTCTGCCACTTGGCCATGTGCGGGCTGTTCCTATTTAGCACATTGACAGTGTATTAGACACAAGTCTTGTTCCAACATCCTCTCCGCCATAACAGACCTGAGGGCAGAGACGGAGGCAGCAATACATCTTGAAGGTTAAACCCACTAATGAAGCCAGCCTGGCCAGGAGGACCCCTTGGGTTTTTTTTTTTTTAGTGGCAGAGTAATTTACATGCCATTTTGCAGCAGAGCTGGAAGGGGACTCTCCGCCTGCTTGTTAGTTACTGCGTACCTGTAGGCAACGCCGTAGACAGTCCACGAGCAAGTCCACTCCTAACGAGGAATGAGCCACAACTATAGCGGCACTCCTCGGGAATGGCGCCGATGCAAATATTTCATACTGGGCTGGTGTGAGCTGGAGTGCCCCCACAGAAACAGCGACTGCACCAAGAACAATCATTTAACGTGAAGTTCCTGTTTATTTCAAGGCACTGCAAAACAAAATAAAGTGGACTGGAGGGATTTGAATTTGGCAGCACAAAAAAAAAGAAAAAGCTGATCATTCACTACTCTAAACCATATGGTGACCCGGTCAACCCATCAAAATGTTTGCATGCGAAATGATGCGGGCAATAAATTTTTCCAGTCGTTTTGTTGCATACTTTGTTCATCATTATTGGTTACCAACAAGGCATCATTTTAGAAAATAGAGCAGTCAGTTTTTATCTCATCCCCCCCCCCATTAAAGTCTTTAAAAAGCCAGCGTGAGTTCATGCCGTGAAATTAAGTTTGTTATTTTCTTAGGGTTGCTGATAAAGGGGACAAATAATGATATCATAATGCACAAAAACATCTGTTCCCTCATGGATCTTGTCAGACGGCGGCGCTATCTAAGAGCTGAGTGTTTCCTACCACCTTGTGGTCTTTCAGCCAGGTCAGTGAAACACGTCTGTTAAAGATCTGACCCGGCACCGGTCACACACACGCAAAGCCTCCCTACCAACGGTACAACCCTGACCTTCCGACCTGACAAAGTATGGGCCGCCTTTTTCTATTAAGATTACATAAAAGAGAGCGCACACTGGGTTTTAACAGACAAAATAGATCATTTACAACTATGCAGATTAAGCACACAGGGACTCACACGGGTATCTAGTCAAGCATTTTCTATTTTACTATGCTGGCAACGTGGCCTCGAGGTTCTCATGAAAAAAGTCTGACAGGACAGGGAGGGTTCATTGAAGAATTAAATGTATAAGCTGACAAATGGGCATTTAGTTTAAGGACACAAATGTCTTACCCAAAATTCATGTTTTTTTACTTTCAGATAGCAAACACAATCGCTCATCATTTCCCTTATTCTCCTTCACTAGTGTATGACCCAGGGCCTTAAAAGAGATTCTTCACTGTTTCTAAATTCAGAGTCGCCCCATTGCATCTAATATAGCTGTTCGGAGCAAAAAGAAAGAGAGAAAAAAAACAACAAGAGGATGAGAGGTTGAATAATGATGAAAACATCTCCAGAACTGGCCAGCTATGGCTTAACAGAAAATTGAGACCAAAACATTTTTAGACATTTTTAGTTCGGGTGTCCTCGGAGCTGTGTTGTCAGGGTCAACAGCTCCTGGTAAGGTCTCCCCAGGCAAATTGGTCCCAGGGGATGGGCCAGACTAAGAGGGATTCCCAAGAAACCCGCTGAACGTACAGCAGCAGAGCTATAGCACCTCGCCCGGAAAAGAGAAACCGAGGCCCTCTTCTGGAGCCAGACCTGGGAAGGGAGCTCGTCAGCGAGCATCTGGTGGCCGGGCCTTGGCCCATGGGGCCTGGTGGGGCCCAGCTCAAAAAAGCAACATGAAGCCACCACCCCATGGACCCACCACATGCAGGGATGACCATTGGGGGTAGGGTGTAATGCGGGCCGGGCAGCAGGCAAAGGTGGGGACCAGGGCGTGCCAACCTCCGGCATCGCAGATTGGTCCTCGGGACGTAGAATGTCACCCCTCTGTTATGAGGTCGTTCAGGCATCTGATTAGGATGCCTCCTGAGCGCCTTCCCTTGGAGGTTTTCCAGATACGTCCAACTGGGAGGAGACCCCGGGGTAGACCCAGAACTCGCGGGAGGGACTACATGTCCAATCTGGACTGAGAACACCTTGGGATCCCCCAGGAGGAGCTGGAGGGCATTGCTGGGGAGAGGGACATCTCAAGTGCCCTACTTAGCTTGCCGCCACCGCAACCTGACCCCAGAGAAGCAGGTGATGAGATGAGATGAGATGAGATGACATGACATGACATGACATGACATGACATTTTTAGTCTGATGCTAAAGAAAAGTGTTTTAAACATCGTATTACTTGGAAAAAATATTCTATTTGATATTTCATAGTGAATATTGTTATAATTTGATGTTTCCTTGTATTTTCATGTTTTTCAGCAATATGAACTTAGATGCAGTCAAATTCCTAGGATGGACTTTTTGTCCAACTCTTTACAGTCAGATGACCGGTTACATCTGATCCATCGTTGGCATTTATTACAAGCGCTATATGTTATGAGAAGACTGATCTGAGGTGTTGCTCCAAATGCTAAACTTCTCTTGGTCTTGGATAATGCTCTCCCAAACACCTCTCTTGTGCTGATTTCCCTCATTGGACTGTGCATATTTGTGTAGTTGTGTTGCAAGGCTGGTTAGAATGACCGATATTTGGTGTTCACATCTGGAAGCACGCTTGCTGGTGGGGTGTTCATATGTGCAGCTGGTTACCTGAAGAAACTCAAAGCTCTCATATGAGGTCTACCAAAGACTTAAAGGCCAGTTGCAAACACAGCCAGATGTTTGTTCATGATATGGACAATGCAAATGGCCTATGTCTGCAAGTGTCTAAACATGCAAAAAATGTGTTTGTCTTTGCAAGTATGTGTAGTTGCACGTAACTCTGAGAAGAGATGAAGCCACGCCAGTGGACATATGAGTACTGCTAAATGTCCAGTGTCCATGTGATATGGTAGACGAAGCATGAAAGTGCACCTCCTCCCAGTTCATTTGACGTTTCAAGAGCAATTGACTTTTTGATTTACAATACCATCCTCAGATCCATTTCAAACAATTTGATTGCACTGTTGGTAATTTAACTCAAGGCATTTGACCTAACCTGCCGTAATTTATACTCCAAAAGCAAACTACCATCATGTCGCTTTAGTGCCATTCCAGGATAAAAGCTGAAAAAGCTTTCCCGAGGTTTAACCTTAGATCATGTCCCCACTTTAGACGGAGACCAAGGCTTGAAATGGAAACTAATCCTGTGTGAAATAGGTCTCAAGGCCAAACCAGTGGGTCTGTCCAAAAAGAAAACATATCATATCCAGTGAGGGATCTAATGTCCTCACTTTCTGGCGCAGAGAAACCTGACATGTTGTTCTCTCAAGTGGCTGTTGACAGCACTTCGATTTATTGTCCCCTTGTTATTTTCATTGCATGATGAGGCACCAACAAACTCAATAAGGGAGTCACAATAAAGGCCACAGCACTCATTAATAATGCAACTACTTGACTGAATATAGGCTGAATGGAGACCATACAGAGTACCGACACAAAGTGAGCTCCCAAAGAGACCTCACAGAATGAGCTTAGGGAGGTTAAAAAGGCCCATCAACAACAAACTAAACAACATCCTGAGCCGAGAGAAAGAGGGGCCCGTATGGCGTTTTAATCTCCCTTTTCCTTTCCCTCCACCTCTTTGCAGCTCTCGCTGAAAAATATGTGGCCGTTTTCCATTTCACCTCTCCGCTGAAACAATACGAGCTGTCTCTCCTTGCTAAAGTTGCCTCCACGCCCGGCCCTAATCCCCGACTGAAGAGACTCTCCAAAGATCTTAAGGCAGCTTGAGGGTCACAGGCGCGATTGTTTAAGGCGACCTTGACACAATAACCACAGAGGCCCATGCAGCCTACGGCCGTATTGTTTAAAGCCAACCTGAAAAGATCCTCCAGCATCAATACAGTTGCAAATGTACAACGGGAGAATAGCCGAGTCTGTTAACACTAGAAGTTAAGTCACTCCATGCAAACTAGGTTATTCTTTCATTCTGGTGAAAGAGGTTTTTCAGGCTTTACGTAAATGACACTTTGTCAAGAAGCTTTTTTTTCTCTTTTTTAGCCAATCCCTAAAATACCCTAAATTGAGCTGACTAAGCACAGAAACTTGTACTGTTTTCATTCCCGACTCAGTTACCTGCATATTTGTGGGCACCTGGAGTCGGAATAAAAATAATCGTTACCAGAATCTCGCCCAGCTGAATTTTATCCAGGGTGGGGGTATTGATTTTTCCAATGTTTCTACTTCACTCTCGATCTCTCATTCCCAGTCTGTCTCTCCGTCTGAGCTAACAAGGTGCATTAGCATGATCTCCACTAGGAGTATGCGTTATCGATCACCGCGTTTCTGTGTGATGATAAGTTGATGGCGAGCCTTGGTTCTTCCTCAGGGGCTCCTGGCTCATCAGGTCTCTGTTGTGAGTCGAGGAGAGTAAACATATTTCATTCAATAAAGTTGAATAATTGATGCAAGTGCAGAAAATAGTGCTCACCTCGTTCATTTGGCGCTCTAGGCACCATCACTTTTGAAATGCTTTGCTGGTAATGGTGGCCGAGGTTTTAAATGGGTTTGGTTAATTCAATTGCTTGGGTGCATTTGTTACATTTTATATTTTCTGCAAGACAGTATAGAAAAAAAAACATATTTCATCATATTTATGAAATATGACTACACTGTAAAATTGTTCTAAATTATTCTAAAGGCATAATATGTATCTAGTTTCATATAAACATATTGGCTACTGCACGCATGCATAAATGAGGTAAGCAGTTTTAATATATGTCTATCTATCTATCTTCGATCTGTCTAATTAACATTGATAGATAAGTTTATAATCTGTCTAAATCAGTGCTTGTGTGGAGGACGCAAACCTATTTTAGCCCATGTCAAGCTAAATAACTGTGTCATTTAGACAGAGGAGGAAGGTGACCTTTGTCACAGGAGCTGAGAGGAACGCCTCTTTACATTGCCAGTCTCACAGTGCCTCATGAGGCGCAGTAAATAAAACCCAGACGAAACCCTTGTTAGCGAAGCAACGATGGCTGACCATCAAGAGCCACGTCGAGGTCTACTAAAGGCCTTCGGGGGCTTTACGGTACCCTTGGTGTAGATGCAGGGAGGAGAACAGGGGTCGTGCAGTTGAAAGAGCAAGGGACACGGTGGGTTGCCGTGAACCTCTCCAGCGGCCCTTTTAGTCCAGATCAGGTGTCAGCACTGCATGCCAGAGTTTATTTAGCATCAGGCAACAAGTTGTGAGGAAATTTGATCCTCTTAGAGACGACGAGTAGCCTTTCCTCACACTCAAGCATCCTTGCAGCTATATAGCTGTCGTGCCACAGCTCCTAGCCTAGGGGGGTGCATTACTTCTTCAACAGCGCTGCTAAAGCTAACCCCGCGCCCCCCAGCCCCCGCCACCCCCCGTCACTCGTATCCTCCAGCTTGAAGCCCGTCCAGCGCCTCTCGGGTTTCACAGACGCCGCCCGGCAAAGCCCACTGACGACAGCCCCGTCGGCAGCGTGTGAAGCAGAAAGAGGATCGTCTGACGTGAGCCACTCCCAGGACTTGGTGTACAAGGAATGTCACAGAGGAAGACAGGAGGACACCACCACTTCTTCACCCCTCCTCTCATGTCAGCTGGTAATGAAAGCTGACATTGTGTGCCACAGGGGTAAGCTTACTAAGATTGAACCTGTGCCTCCTCCTCCTCCTCCTCCTCCAGCTATCCATCCCGGCTCTCCTTTATCAATCTCTCCCGACGCCGAGCAAGCCCGCTTTATCTGCTCTGATGGAGGGAGGGAGATAACCTGTTGTTTTTAACCTGATTAGCTATCTTCATTTATGACTGGATGAAACAAGGCAGGAAAATATAATGGAGAGCTCTTGACTTTTGATCCTCTTGACAATGAGATATCCTTTCCCTGAATGATACTTTCAGTCCACTTCATTATCAACCCATGACCCGCATAGGGGCAAGACAAATGGCGTCATCTGGAAGAGGCACGAGAAATGCACCTGAGCAACTGTCTACTGTGGGTCCAACAGAAGAACAGGATCTGTTTCGACACCGTGTTAAGGACACAGGCCTTTTAAATATAGATAAATGCAAAATAAAACAACACAGAGGCTGATGGATGTAGAGGGCATCGATCATTCCACAAATAAAGCAGCCGGAGGTTAAAATCTAGGAGGTATTTATCACTGGAGAAGAAAAGCTCACTCAGGGACGAATCGGTTTTATTGATGTTAGTGTGTGCTTGGGTGAGGTGAGTTGTCCAGAAAGTTAATTTGTCAGGATGGATAGAAGAAGTAAAACTCGGGGTCTGGTAACGCATTTAACCATATCCTGCAACTTGGAGACTTGCTAGGTTATAGAGGCCAGAGATCGTATGTGTTCCCATGATCCTTTAGGGGCTTATTCTGGAGTGCTATGAGATGTTTTGCTTTTTCTTTTTTCTTTGGTCCCCAGAAAGGTACATCTCAATAGCAGGAGATGGATGAATTCAGTTACGTATGTGGGATAAGTCTTCTCTGCTTTGAACGATAGCCCTGGTTTCACCGCATTCAAGACCGTCCGAGGGCGAAGTTGGAAAACACTCGGCATGGACATTCCTTTGGCTGAGACTAAACCTGATGTATGGCATTGTCTTTTTATCTGTGACACCCCGACCTAATTTATATTGTGGTGCACCATGCTACCAGTTGTGCCGGTTACTCACCTCCAACAATCATATTTTTGAAAGTTAAAATCAAAAGTGAACTGATGATTTGATATTCACAACTATTTATTGTTTTGTCTTGAAAATACCCAGGAGACAAGTGCTTTCCCTGACGCTGTTTATAGCACTGAGGTGCCCTCTTTCTTCTTGTAAACAGTCCTCTCATGTATGGCAGCATCTGTGGCAGAAAGTAATCCAACATGAAGGAGTTTGCAGATGTAGTTCAGGAGTTGTAAACACTGCTTTAAATAGGTTTCCATGGGTAGGTAAGACTGCTGGGTTGTGCAACTTGAGGCCCTTATTCAGAGTTCAAAAGATACTGTTTTTCTGGGGGGGGGGGATTTTTCCCCGTTTTTCTCCCCAATTGTATCCAGCCAATTACCCCACCCTTCCAAACCGTCCCAGTTGCTGCCCCACCCTCTCTGTCGATCTGGGGAGGGCTGAAGACTACCACATGCCTCCTCCCATACTTGTGGAGTCACCAGCTGCTTCTTTTCACCTGACAGTGAGGAGTTTCGCCAGGGGGATGTAAGTGCATGGGAGGATCATGTTATTCCCCCCCAGTTCCCCCTCCCCCCGAACAGACACCCCGACCAATGAGAGGAGGCGCTAGTGCAGCGACCAAGACACATATCCACATCCGACTTCCCACCCGCAGACACGGCCAATTGTGTCTGTAGGGACGCCCGACCAAGCCGGAGGTCACACAGGGACTCGAACCAGCAATCCCCGTGTTGGTAGGCCACGGAATAAACCACTACGCTACCCGGACGTCCCAACGGATACTGGTTTTAGCTATAACCTCTTAAAGACAACACCTATGATATTTTTCAAAAATGTCACTGGATTGTTAAAGAAGGTTGAATCAGTTCATGAGTGATGAAACGTATCTGTCAATAAACGCTGTATCCAGATGAACTGATTCAACCTTCTTTGATTTTCTCACCTGGATTATTGAGCATGCATAAAAAAGTCATTGGATTGTGCTTCTGCTGCCCAAAACAACCTTCAATTCCCATTTACGCGTCTATGCCAATTCACAAACAAGTCTTTACAGCGTTACAAGGGAAGATACATGCATTTTGCTCAGGAACTTTGTAACTGTCTATATTAATGAAATCAGGATGGCCATAATGCCCTCTCAGTGTGAATTGCCTGTTTGGTGACAGATATCTGTGTATCCGGTGTAGTTTTATTCCAGTGATTTCCACTTTTCATTTTATGTCTGTAAGATGACGTGTTGATTAAAGGGAAACAATCACGACTTTCAACATGTTATAGGGACAAGGCTGGCTTAGTACCCCCAGGGGCTCCTGGGCACTGAGGCTCATACCCCCCCCCACACACACACACACACATACACCACGCCCACCCCAACACCCCAGCCATTAAACCCCACCTTAATTAGTTTCAGCTTCCAGTCAAGCTGACATGTCAAATCCACCACACCATAATCACACACCTATTGGTCAAAAGCTGAATAACCAGTCCAGCTGTGCAGGTATGTGTATACAGTTCAATAGACCAAGTACTGCCACTTCACTCGCAAATCACAAGACAAGGAAACAATGGATTACATCATCGTGTATGACTCTAGACCACGGCAATATTTGTGTTCATGGAAAACCACCCAAGCAGACATCACACCAGTTATTACTGATACACAATAATGTGAGTGAGTACACGTTAGGACGGCATTGTTGTAAGGTAATCACACAGCACAGCTGAATGCAGGTTTCAAAATAAGGCTCACTAAATGAGCTAGGCAATTTCACACACAACTGCAAACGCCACTTATAATGAACTTGACAAACTGACTCCAATACAATACGGCAGCATCACACCGCAGTGACGCAATAAACCCAGCCACAGGATGCACAAGCCAGTGCATTCTTGGTGCATGTTATGCAAACAGCATATCAAATAAACTCAGCCATAAAATACACAGCAACACACCATCACAACAGATAACACTGCTCAATGCGCAGACGGCATAACCAAATGGCTCTTACCTTTAGAAGTTCTTCTTTCTTGACTTTTCTTTGCAAACTCTGTGATCAAGTCCTCGAAATCCAGCTCCCTCACAAGCTCAGCCTGGCCATCAAAGGGAGTGCTGAAAGCCCTCTCTGGCCCATAGTTCTTGGAAAGAGGAAAAGAGGAAGGCCAATGAGGAGGTTTGTGGATGTGGCGAGAGAGAACATACGGGTGGCTGATGTGACAGAGGACGACGCAGAGGACAGGAAGAGGTGGAAACGGATGATCCGCTGTGGCGACCCCTAGCGGGAGCAGTAGTGATGGTTGTTGCGAAAATGTCCTCTCTCCCTTGCACTTGGATACAGGCAGTGTGAGAATGATGGGACGCCCCTGCCACTGCAAATTAGCTTGAAGTAATGTTACTTTCCACTGTTTGCTCATCCCCGTCTTTGTCCACTTCTTCCCCCGTTTTTTCGTCGTTTTCCCCCTAACAGAGGCAGCCAGAGACTTCCGGGCTAACGTGTTCGTTGCTAGCTAGCTAAGGCTGTGCATTGCTACAACCGACGGTAGGTCGCATCCAGGCTATCGTTACTACTTGCTAGCTCGACGTCCTCCATGGGAATGCCCTCTTCTTCACTCTGTTTAGCTTTTTTGAAAAAGCTGCGTATTAGCGGGACATTTTTTTTATTGTGGTCGTGTCTTTTACTTCCTTTTCCTTTCTTTTGGCAGCCCCGCTGGGCTTTTGGCTAACGCCGTCCATTTTCTGCTGCTTGGCAAGTTTTCCCGCCCACTTCTCGCCGACGCGACCTGACTGATAGTGGGTCAGGTAAAAATTAATGCCACTGTTTTTAACCTCGATTTGGCTTAAGAAAAACTGATCTTGAATCTGCAATGTAAGCCACCTGCTCTATAGCCCCACCCACCCTGACCATTAGCCAATCTATACCACTTGCCCAGCCATCTCTCCAATATAGTAATCAATAATGACGCTTGATTTTCTTGGAAACAACTTTTATTTCATTCTGATTGGATAATTAACAAGAGAATGGGTCAAGCTTTGTGTCATATACCTGTGGAGCCCGACATAAAAAGGAAGAAAGAAAGAAAACGCATAATTTCCCCCCCTCCCATCGCAGAGGGCCCTTTTATGCTTAGGGGGCCCCTGAGCACATGCCCAGGTTGCCCATACGGTAGATCCGGCGTAGTATAAGGATTACACTCCACGAACAGCCATAATACTGAGCAATCTTCCGTGTTCGCAACATTTTGTAGAATAGTGACACAATCCACGAATGTGAAAACTACAACCGGTTACTTCCTGGATCGCGGCTTCGTTGAAGTAGAGCACATTGTGTCAGAAATGTGTATAACACTGCTACATTTTATTTATCTATTTATTTATTTTATTAAACAAGGGCCATGTTTTCAACCTGTGGTCCCTGGGCAGGTATCACCAAACACTAAAAACCTTCATTTACATGCAACACCATTGCATAGTCTCTATCACACCAACAGTTCTACAGACAAATCTACAAGCACACATCAACATAGGGATACCAGCACATTGATCCAGCACAACAATAAAATTACAATGCATTACAATTGAAAATCAGAATCACAGTCAAATTAATGTCGGCAAGGGCTGGTTGCTCAATATCCACTTTTTTTTTTACCACGGGAAAAAGACTTAAAGTCTAGTGCAAGGTTTAAGCTCAGCTGGAGGCAGCATATTCCAGTGTTTAATGGCTGTGAATGGAAAAGCAGATCGTCCAAAGGCGGTGTGCTGCAGAGGGATGGGTCAGATGTGAGAGTTCAGAGCAGATGGAGAGGTTCTGCTCATTTACTCAGAGCGGCGCTGAAAGAAACCTCTCCAGTGGTGGAGGAGCAGCGTGGTGAAGTATCTCAAATACCAGCTGAACTTCTGAAAACAGAGCAAGATTTTCAAAACTTAAGAGGCTGTATTTGGAAATATGTTAAAATGATGTTGATTTAATGCTTTAATATCAAGAAATTTTAAGGCTTCTTTAAAAAGAATCTCATTGGGCGTCCAGGTAGCGTAGTGGTCTATTCCGTTGCCTACCAACATGGGGATCGCCGGTTTGAATCCCCGTGTTACCTCCGGCTTGGTCGGGCATCCCTACAGGCACAATTGGCCGTGCCTGCGGGTGGGAAGCCGGATGTGGGTATGTGTTCTGGTCGCTGCACTAGCGCCTCCTCTGGTCGGTAGGGACACCTGTTCAGAGGGGAGGGGGGACGTCTGTTCAGGGGGGAGGGGGAACTGGGGGGAGTAGCGTGATCCTCCCCCTGGTGAAACTCCTCACTGTCAGGTGAAAAGAAGCGGCTGGCGACTCCACATGTATCGGAGGAGGCATGTTGTAGTCTGCAACCCTCCCCGGATCGGCAGAGGGGGTGGAGAAGAGACCAGTACGGCTTGGAAAATAGGGTAACTGGCCAGGTACAATTGGAAAAGGGGGAAAACTCCCCCCAAAAAAACCCCAACAGTATCTGTTGTACTCTGAATAAGGGCCTCAAGTTGCAAAAAACTACACTGGATTCAGAACAGTCTTACTGGTCCGGGACCAGCAGGATATACAATAATGAAAATGTGGTGGTGGGGGGGTAGCATACAAAAAAGTTTTTTTTATGCTTGTGTTGTTATTCCTAATATGTCTAAATTTAACAACGTTAAATGCACAAAAAAACTCATCTTTTTATTGTGTCTTTCAAAATCCTCATCGACTCACAGTCGTCCGCCACTGATGTCACCGGCGGACAACTTTTTTCCACTCAACTTTGGATGTATTTCAGAGACACAGAAGACAGCTCAGTGTTACAGCTGCTTGTCCCCACGACATATATATAGAGAGAGAGTGTTGAAAATCATGATTGTTGCCCTTTAGGACTAAACCACATGCTACCATCAAGGAGGGTAACTTTTAACTGCAATTGTAAAACAGACAGTTTTGTTCAAGAAATAGGCCTACAATGAATCTAACTTTAATGACAGAGGGTAAAAAGTCTAAAGCTGGCTGATCTATAATGATCTCCAAGAAATAAAAAAAAAAAGAAAGTCTTCTCCTCGTCTAGCACTACCACGCCGGTCTCGGCCTGCACCGCTGCAGGCATGCAGTCTGGAGCTGTAACCACATGGAGACAGATGCAGGCGGCGGTGCCAAGATAGGTCACGCGTGACTGAGGCAAGACGATAACCTGTAGCCATAGCGTGTCATCCCATCTCTGGACGTCAGGTCTGGGGTTGGACTCCACCCAGCTTACCCGGAGATAACAAGTCGGAGGTAATCAAAACAAAAGCTGAAAGATGAGATCTCCCCTTTTAGTCTGTCAGCTTTGCCAGAATGGGCACCGATAAGGCTAGTCCATCATGCCATAGGAGGCAACATCGCTGGGCCGTCTGGCTGGAGGAGTCTTCCGTCTGTCTGCCAGCCTTCTGTTTTCCTCTTCCAGGAAAGCGTCTCAGCCTGTGGACAGGAAGGCAGACAGCCTGGAAACCTCCAGCAAGCATGGGAAAAGCCTGAACCACACAGACCCGAAACTGCACCGTGCACGTGCTGAACTCAGGAGATAATTAAAATCCAGGCCCTTCCGGCGGGCTTCTTATTGAGCGAAGTGTTGAAATGCGACACAGAGGGGATTTTTTTTTTTGGAGTTTTCCCTTCCAGCTCACCCGCCCCCCCCCCCCCCCAGTCACCAATAAACATACCAGAACCCCCGGCAACGAGGAAGTTTGTGAGCATGAAAGGCCGGTGCGTGAAACGAAATCTGGGTGCTCCGAATGCTATCCAGGAGATCTGACTCAAATACCCCCATCTCCCCCACGCAACAACAAAGGGGCCCTCCGCTGATAATCTGCATGCCGTGAGGTGAGAGTGAGCGGGGGGGGGGGGGGGGTTGAAAGCAGCCGCATCGTCTTAGCCGCTGCTTGACAATGTTTTGGGGGGAGAGCGACTTTTGTTTGAAGTGTGAGATAACAAAGCCAGTCCAAAAGAAAAAAGAGAAAAAGACAAGCCTAAATAGAGGAGTCCAGCAACACCCCCCAATCCAGATAGCGTGCAAAGAACCAAAATAACGCCACGGTCCCGTAGCTCAAGCCCAGGGGGTAATGTACTGAATCCACCCGTCGTGGCTGTAGGGTAAACAGAGGCCATTACGTGTGACTGTTATTATGAAACGGCAGCCGGAAGTCGACGGACAACGTTGGTCCGTTTCAAGCCGCATCAGCCGGACGCAGCCACCGAGCGCCGGCACGTTGGTCCGGTTTCATTAAAGCATCGGATCACACGGTGAAACACCCTGCGTGCCGACAGCGGCCGAGTCTGTGACGTCATGTTGTGACGTGTCAACATGGCGTACATTAGCCGTGGTCAACGCTTGTTGGCGAAACAGCTGCCGAGGGAGCCGGAAAGGTGAAGGCCGTCATTGGAAACGTCGGCTTGACGCGTTAATTGGTGCCATGTTTGGGTCACGAGTGGCAAACCCATCGCGGTAACATTACAACCTTAAAGTCCACATTACAACCTTAAAGACCACATTACATCCTTAAAGACCACATTACAACCTTAAAGTCCACATTACAACCTTAAAGACCACATTACATCCTTAAAGACCACATTACAACCTTAAAGTCCACATTACAACCTTAAAGACCACATTACAACCTTAATGTCCACATTACAACCTTAAAGACCACATCACAACCTTAAAGTCCACATTACAACCTTAAAGACCACATTACAACCATAATGTCCACATTACAACCTTAAAGACCACATTACAACCTTAAAGTCCACATTACAACCTTAAAGACCACATTACAACCTTAATGTCCACATTACAACCTTAAAGACTGTAATATTTGCTAGTAACATTTGATTTGCTAATGTCCCTTATGGCTTTCCGTAGCGCCACAACAAAGTCACGTGATGTATGTAACAACGTCAGTGGGAATCCGGTCGGTGAATAAACACCCAGCACGAGAGAAGTCGTCCTTGCTTTATTAATGTTATAAGTTAACATAGCCAGAGGGCACAGAACATTACATGGTGTCAAGAGTAGCGGAGTTTAAATACCCAATATGGATTCGTACGGCGTTCCAGCTCCACGGATGGACTGGGAATCGGCGAACTTACCTGAAGCATGGAGACGATTTCGACAAACAACGGAGCTAATGTTCAAGGGCCCCCTGCGCGGGAAGAACGAAGAGGAGAAATGCAGCTACCTCCTGCTCTGGATAGGGGGAAAAGGGCGCGATGTGCACAACACTTGGACACTCAGCGGAGAACAAGCCAAGAAGCTAGAAACGTACTACGATAAGTACACTGAGTACATCACCCCCAAAGCAAACCCGATTTATGCCAGATATAAATTTCATGAAAAGATGCAGGGAGAGAGTGAATCCTTCGAACAATTTGTAACTGAACTAAAGCTCCTAGTCAAAGACTGTGGCTACCCAAATGCCGACGAGATGGTCAGGGACCGCATCGTGTTTGCCACCAACTCACCCAGAGTGAGAGAAAAGCTACTTAGCCAGGGAGCTGAGCTAACGCTAGAAAAAGCCATAGATGTAGCCCGCTCACACGAGCTAGCAAAGCAACAGCTAAAGTTTATGGGCCAGGGCAGCACACATGAAACGGTGCACGCAATAGGCAGAAAGACTTACAAACCGAACGCACCCAAAGCAGCTAACGCTAACTTCAGACAAAGGGAAGGTAACGTTAGCACCACCGCTAGGGCGTGTAGCTATTGTGGAGGGCTACACGGCGCTAAAGCCACTTGCCCAGCTAAGGGTAAACAATGCATTAAATGCAAGAAGCTCAATCATTTTGGTAAAGTATGCAAGTCTAGCTCCCAGGGACAGACAAAGTACTACCGCGGCACAGTACATGCCGTCGGAGAGAACCCAGAAGAGTACACCACTGACAGAGAGCAGGAAGAACTGTACTTCGACAACATTACAGTGGAGAGCACCGCTGTAGGAGAACAGACAGAGCTGTACATAGACTGCATCTCAATAGAGAACAACGGAAAAAGCAACGAGCAGGCTTACGTAGAGGTTGGAATTGGCACACCTCCACAGAAGGTAAAGTTTAAACTAGACACTGGGGCACAGGCCAATACTATTCCCACCAACCTGTTCCAGGCGCTGTTCAAAAATGTGACACTGAAACCAGCAATACACAGACTCACTGAATATGGAGGAGGCGCGCTGAGCGTGAAAGGCACATGCAAACTCAAATGTAAGTACAGAGACAATGCAATGATGCTGGACTTTTACGTCATTGACACAAATGCCCCACCAGTCACGGCAATGAAAACATGCCGTGACCTAAACTTGGTAAAAATAGTGATGGCTGTGAGCGAGGAAAACAATGTCACATCACAGAGCATAATGGATGAGTATGCAGATGTTTTCCAGGGAATAGGAGAGTTCCCAGGCGAGTGCACCTTCCGCGTCACACCAGATGCAACGCCAGTCGTCTGCCCGCCACGCAGAATCCCCATCGCCCTACGCAGCAAACTGAGGGATGAGCTTGACAGCATGGAGAAAGGCGGCATAATCTGTAAGGTAACAGAACCCACAGAATGGGTGAACGCACTCGTCATTGTTGAGAAGCCAAAGACAGGCAAACTTAGAGTGTGTTTAGACCCCAGAGCTCTTAACAAAGTGATACAACGACCTCACTACCCCCTCCCCACGCTGGAGGACGCCACCACAAAGCTCGCTGGAGCTGAGTACTTTAGCGTGTTAGACACGCGGTCAGGCTATTGGGCCATCAAACTGAGCACTGAATCCTCAATGTTGACGACATTTAACACATTTTTTGGCAGGTATCGTTTCCTCAGACTGCCATTCGGAATCGTGTCCGCTCAAGACGAGTTCCAGAGACGCGTGGAAGAAACATGAAGGATTGGACGGTGTGACGGCCATAGTGGACGACATACTGGTGTTCGGCAAGACTAAAGAGGAACATGACCAGCGTCTCAGAGCGATGCTGAAGCACACAAGGGAGCGAGGGGTGAGGCTCAACCCCGACAAGTGTCACATATGCGTGTCCGAGGTACGCTACTTCGGCCACACGCTCTCACACGAAGGCATCAAACCAGACCCACACAAGGTGAAGGCGGTCAAGGACATGCAACCCCCACAGAACAAAGCAGAGCTGGAGACAGTCCTCGGCATGATCAACTACCTCGCCAGATTCGCTCCACACCTCTCACAGATAAACTCACCCCTCAGACAGCTTCTGAAACAGGACAGTGAGTTTGTGTGGGATGCAGTCCATGACAAGGCGTTCCAGGAGATGAAGAATCTCATTACACAGCACCCAGGTCCAGTACTCTCATATTTCGACCCGCAGAAAGAGCTGCGACTCCAAGTGGATGCATCCAAAAGTGGCCTTGGGGCTGTCATGCTCCAAGATGGCAAACCAATTGCCTATGCGTCCAAGTCACTCAACAGCACTGAAGAAAACTACGCACAGATAGAGAAGGAGCTCTACGCTGTGGTCTTCAGCTGCAAGAGGTTCCACGAGTACATGTACGGACGAAAAGTGATTGTGGAGTCAGACCACAAGCCTCTGGAGGCAATACTAAAAAAGCCACTGGCAGCAGCACCACCCCGGCTGCAACGGATGATCCTGGCGCTCCAAAAATACGACATCCAAATCATCCACCGCATCGGTAAGGACATACCGGTGGCCGACACACTGTCACGCAAGTCAATAGAACACCACGACAGTGACCTACAGGAAGGGATGGAGGCCCAAGTGCACACAGTCCTCAGCAACATCCCTGTGAGCGACACAAGACTCACAGAAATCAAGCAGGAAACAGCGCAAGATCCACAGCTCACCGCACTCAGACGAGCCACACTCACTGGCTGGCCAGACACAAAGAAAAAGTGCCCGCCCAGCATCCAGGAATACTGGAACCACAGAGCAGAAATCTCAGAAATGGACGGTATCCTGTTCAAAGGTGAGAGAATCATTGTCCCCCAAAAGCTTCGCAAGGACATGATACAGCGCATCCATGCCAGCCACCTTGGCGTGGAAAAAAGCAAATGCCGAGCAAGAGACTTACTGTTCTGGCCTGGCATGGGGAAACAGATCGAGGATGCGGTAGCAGACTGCAGCATATGCCAAGAACGGCGCAGCACAAATGCAAAGGAACCAATGATGTCACACGCCATACCCGAGCGGCCGTGGCAAGTGATAGGCACAGACCTATTCACATGGAACTCACAGGACTTCATAGTCACTGTGGACTACTACTCCAGATTCTTCGAGCTAGAGAGACTTTAGAGCTGCACCTCATCTGCCGTCATCATGAAGCTGAAAGCAGCAATGGCTCGACACGGAATCCCCGAGACTATCATCAGCGACAACGGTCCGTGCTACAGCTCTGGTGAGTTCCGCAACTTCTCACAGACATGGGGTTTCTCACACACCACCACAAGCCCCCAGTACCCACAGAGCAACGGCCTCTCCGAGAAGACTGTCCAGACGGCCAAACGCATCCTGGACAAAGCCAAAGCTGAGAACAAAGACCCCTACATGAGCTTACTGGAGTATCGCAACACACCGGTGGACAACCTGAAATCACCGGCACAGCTACTGATGAGTCTGAGGCTGCGGTCCATTCTCCCATCAACAGCAAAACACCTGCAGCCACAGATCGCCAGTCAGGAGGATGTTCACAAAAGGAGAGAGGTATGTCAACAGCGCCAGCAGGCGTACTACAACCGAACAGCCAAACCTCTGCCCCACCTGCCCGCAGGCACACCAATCCGCTTCCGGCAGGAGGATGGATCCTGGAGACCTGCAACTGTGGAAAGACCAGCGAACACAGACAGGAGCTACCACATCCAAACCAAAGAAGGTCAGATCTACCGACGCAACCGTCAACACCTGCGACAAAGCAGAGTGAACACTCACACTACACACACACACACTTCACAGCAGACTGTTACCAGCGCTAACAACAACACACAAGCCCATCAGCAAGAGCATGCTGAACCTCCAGACACGAACAATCAGCGACAACCAGACACACAGCCTGGTTACACCACGAGGTCAGGTCGCACGATCAAACCAAGACAAATCCTTGACTTATGAATGTTAAAAAAGAGAGAATTTTACACCAACCTGTACTATACCTGCTATGTTTTGAAAAGAAATATTTACAGCGTTCACTTACCTTGTGTACCTACCTGCTGTTTGCAGTTACCAGTAATGAAATGAAAAAAAAAAGATGAAATGTTATTACGGTGTCACATTTAGACAGTGAAGGAAATGTTTTACACTACTTTGTTGCAGTCCAGTTATATAAGAGTTCCACTTTCATATTCTTTCTAATTAAGATTGTATTCGCTTATAAACGTGCTCAACGTGGTCTGTATCTCTGCAGAGAAAGCAGCACTTTTCAGAAAAAGGGAGATGTAATATTTGCTAGTAACATTTGATTTGCTGATGTCCCTTACGGCTTTCCGTAGCGCCACAACAAAGTCACGTGATGTATGTAACAACGTCAGTGGGGAATCCGGTCGGTGAATAAACACCCAGCACGAGAGAAGTCGTCCTTGCTTTATTAATGTTATAAGTTAACATAGCCAGAGGGCACAGATCATTACAAAGACCACATTACAACTGATGGAGTCATTCCGATTTCGGAAAGCGAAGCAAGTCATCTGGGAATATCTGAGGACCACTTGGCGTCTCTCTCCCTCTCCGTCTCTCTCCCTCTCTTTTGCTCTCACTCCTGTCTCTCTCTTGCTCTTTCTCTCTTTCACTCTCTCTCTTTCGCTCTCTCTCTTCCTCACTCTCTCTCTTTCACCCTGTCTTTTACTTGCTCTATCGCTCTATCGCTAAATTCTCTCTTTCACTCTGCCTCTCTTTCACTCAGTTCTCTCTCTCAATTCTCTCTCTCTCTTTCGCTCTCTCTCTCTCTTGCTCTTTCTCTCTTTCAGGGTCTCTCTTTCACTCTCCCTTGCTCTCTTTCGCTCGCTCTCTTCCTCACACTCTCTTTCCCTCTCCGTCTCTTTTACTTGCTCTCTCACTCTATCGCTAAATTCTCTCTCTCTTTTGCTCTCTCTCTTTCACTCTGTTCTCTCTCTCAATTCTCTCTCTCTTTCGCTCTCTCTCTCAATTCTCTCTCTCTGTCTCTCTCTCTCTCAATTCTCTCTCTCTGTCTCTCTCCATCTGTGTCAAGAGAAAGGATCCAGCACAAGTCTAAAAATCAACACAGCCCGGTGCAGAACATCATTAGTAGTCACTGTATGATTCAGTATCGCGCTGTTGGTTCGCTCTCACACCGGGCCTGACAACCGGCACATGGGCCAGTGAGCCTCTTCAGAGAGGTCACGGGTCGGTGAGCCTCTTCAGGGAGGTCACGGGCCGGTGAGCCTCCTCAGAGAGGGTGTGTGAGGGGATGCAAACTTTACCGGCACAGTTTCGTCTGTAACATCAACGTTTCTAACGTGGACCGTCTGTGTGGCGGGCCAAGGGACTGTGCTCCAAGTCACGTTATAGAGTTCCATACATGGGGGTCCTCCAGTACTCCAGACTCCCATCCCAATGGAGCATCTGTTGCCAGAGACGGGGGGGGGGGGGTTGGATCTTAACTCCGAGGACTGGAAATATTCTCTCTTTTAAGTCCAAAAAATGACATGAATGCTGGAGTTGATGCACACAGACGGAGAATGTGTGAGGGGAGGTTGGTGGGTCGTGGGAATCCTCCGTCATCAGACAGGCGCTGTGTGGCGTACAAGCCTCCGTGAGATGATGTGGCTGTTGCACGCTGCAGACGCAGAGACGGACGCGTCACGGCATTACACAGCAACCCCGCCGAACGGCAGAACCATCGCTGTGTGACCGAGACTTTCAGCACCAGAGACCATTTGTCTCGGGGAAGAGAGACATTCCTGCTCCAGTTCAAAGAACGGCAGCGTCGTTTTCCCTCACATGTGATTCTCGCCCTGGCAGCAGTTGAATAGCCTGGTCTGCTCTCAGGCATGGTTTGCATTATTCAGATCTTTGCTGCGCATTTTATGTTGACATTTTGTGGTATTAATTATGTTTACTCTGCCACAGGCCTTGGAAGTTTATCTGAAACGAAACACCAAGCACTTCAGCAAACACGCAAAGTCATCGTTAGGAGCACGCTTTATGAAACTCAGTGGCGACATATTTTGAGAGGTTTCTGCAGCAACTCTTCATCTGATGAAGATGTATAAACCAGACCGAACTGTTTTATTACAAGAAGGCAAATAAATAACACATCTGATTTTACCAAGGGATGGACAACGTGCTGAATAAAGGACAAACCTGAACAAAGGGTGGCAAGGGGGCCCACTGGTTAGCGCCGTTGCCTCACAGCAAGAAGGTCTCGGGTTCGAACCCCAGGCCGTCCCAGGTCCTTTCTGTGTGGAGTTTGCATGTTCTCCCCATGTCTGCGTGGGTTTCCTACGGGTGCTCCAGTTTCCTCCCACCATCAAAAAGACATGCATGTTAGGGTTAATACTCCTGCCTGTGCCCCTGAGCAAGGCAGTGGAAAGAAGAACTGGAACTGCTGCAGCTGCTCACTGCTCCTATACAACAGGATGGGTTAAAGGCAGAGAACACATTTGTTGTAAGACTACAATGGCGAACCCAGGACCTTCTTTTCTCACGGCAAGAAGGTCCTGGGTTCGAGCCCCGGGGTAGTCCAACCTTGACAGTCGTCCTCTGTGTGGAGTCTGCATGTGCTCCCTGTGTCTGTGTGGGTTTCCTCCCACAGTCCAGACACATGTAGGTCAGGAGAATCGGCCGCACTAAATTGTCCCTAGGTGTGAATGCGTGTGTGTGATGGTCTGGCAGTCTGTCCAGGGTGTCTCCCCGCCTGCCGCCCAGTGACTGCTGGGACAGGCTCCAGCATCCCCACGACCCTGAGAGCAGGATAAGCGGTTTGGATAATGGATGGATGGATGAATGGAGAATTATTGAAAAAATCGTGAGAATTCAACACAACCTGACATTGCCAACAACGGTCCCATAATAAAGTTGAGGGGTAGACAAAGATAGGCTACTAAAATACGGATAAATAACATGGGCATCAACAGACGATTAATAGGGCCAGCCCAGTTATTTAAAATCGGCCCTTAATTCAGTACACCCCCCCGTTCCTCCAGCCTGGGTGGTACAGGCCTACTTGATTCACCGGACCCCTTTGGTTGGACTGTTATTGTACGGGAAATTCAATTAAAGGCAGCCGGTTAGCCTCTGAATAATTATCACCAGCTTGTCCCGTGTGGCGGGCCCCCGCTCACCTACTCTGCAGGGGCTGCTGTGACTGACAGCAACCCCTGCACGGCAACCCCTGCAGAACATGAAGCGAAGGAGCGCACACACACACACGCACACACACAGCAGACTCTTTCAGGGAACATGACAGACACACAAAGACCACACTGTACTGAGAGTAGTCACACATCAACTGTGCAGAAGAGCAGCCGTTGTCTAGAAAAAAACCAAACACTGCGAAAAGACGAGTCTGGGGTCTTTTTTTTTAAACACATGATTCATTTTATCTATCCCCGTGCAGCGAGATTAATAAGATGTTTGCTTTTGTCATTTCAAATTCAGGCCCAGCGTTTTCTCCGCAGTGGTCCTACTGGTGTTGGTCTGCGGTTTGAGCTCGTCTCACATGAGTTTAACATATGCTGACTCCAACAATCGTGGCGTCGGGTCAAGTCTTGGCTCGGCTTTGTGGCCACACAGGCTGTATATGACACCATATGGTGTGTGAAAACAGCCCGTTGTAAAACGGCTCCGCCACCAATTAAATCCGTCCACCCAAAAAAAATAAAAATAATATATATATATATATGTAGAGCCGAAGGAACAGAGAAGACCGTAGGTTCACACTTTAGCCGTGTAGGCAACTTTCTTTAATCCACGGTAAATCAGAGAGACAACCAAACCACAGCTCGACTGAGCGGAGGTGGCAAGAAGCCCCCGAAAACTGGCTGGACAACCATAACTTAACCCTGCGTTAACCTGCCAGGGCAACCATGACTTAACCCTTAGTTCCTGGGTTGAATTCTGTCCCCAATACGTGTCCACCACATGAGCCCCCCCAGAATTCGCCCTAGTAATCGAAGTCAGGCAGGCGCGGGGGGACGACAGGCCGTCCACGGCGGCTCCGGATAACAGGGGCCGGAGTGTCTCGGGGAGGCATTGACGCGGGCCTGTGGAGGTCGGCCTGAGGAGCAGAAGAGGCAGCTCGGGCCTCCACGGGGGGAGGAGGCGGAGCCGGGGGACGACCGCGACGAGGAGGTTGGGCTAACTCCAACGGCTGCGTCAAGTCCAGGTGTGCGGGTTTAACTCGGTCCACTGAAACATGCTCGGCCGTGCCCCCAAAATCCACCACCAGGTGCTTAGTTCCCCGTTCCAGGACGCGGAAGGGGCCGTCATAAGGGGGTTGCAGAGGGGGGCGGTGTGCGTCGTGACGGATGAACACGTAGTCCGCTGACTGCAGACCTGGGGGCACCTGGGACACCGGCGCGCCGTGTTGGGCGGTAGGGACGGGTGTGAAAGCTCTGACCCCGTCCAGCAAGGAGGCTCGTTGGTCCACAGCTGACCAGGGACGCGTTGCATTGGGCATGAAATCGCCTGGGACTCGCAGCGGCGTGCCGTACACCAGCTCCGCAGAGGAGGCTTGTAGGTCTTCCTTCGGGGCGGTCCGCAGGCCCAGCATGACCCATGGGAGCTTGTCAACCCAGTTGCAGTCCTTGAGAGTAGCCCGAAGCGCAGCCTTCATGGACCGGTGGAAGCGCTCACATAGGCCGTTCGCCTGAGGGTGGTAGGCGGTAGTGCGATGAAGCTTGACGCCCAGAGCCTCACCCACAGCATTCCATAGCTCTGAGGTAAACTGTGGCCCGCGGTCAGATGAAAGGTCGGAAGGCGTACCGAAACGTGAGACCCACGACCCAATAAAAGCCCGGGCCACATCAGCAGACGTCGTGGATGCCAGGGGAACAGCTTCAGGCCAGCGCGTAGTCCTGTCCACCACAGTGAAGAGGTAGGTGAACCCCTGGGAGGGGGGTAGGGGACCAACCAGGTCGACGTGGACATGGTCAAATCGTCTCTCCGGCACTGCGAAGCGTTCCAGGGGCGCCTTAATGTGGCGGTGTATCTTAGCCCGCTGACAGGCAACACACGAGTCGGCCCACGCTTTCACGTCTCTCTTAAGTCCCTCCCACACAAACTTAGCAGAGGTCAGGCGCACGGATGGCTTACCGCCTGGATGAGAGAGGCCGTGCACAGCTTCAAATACGGGGCGTCTCCAGCTGTGCGGGACGATGGGCCTGGGCTGTCCTGTGGAGACGTCACACAGGAGGGTGACACCTGTGTCGCTGAAAGGAACGTCCTGCAGGCGGAGCCCCGTGTCGGAGGCCCGGAGACGGAGGATGCTCGGGTCCGTGGCCTGGTCAGCGGCCATCTGTGCATAGTCAAGGCCTAGGTGGACCGCTCCAATCACTGCCCTAGAGAGGCAGTCAGCTACCTGGTTAGACTTACCAGCGACGTGCTGGATGTCGGTAGTGAATTCCGAAATGTAGGAGAGTTGTCGCTGCTGGCGAGCGGACCATGGCTCGGCCGTCTTGGACATGGCAAACGTGAGGGGCTTGTGGTCCACGTACGCAGTAAACTCGCGGCCCTCTAGCAGGAAACGGAAATGCCGGACGGCGAGCCAGAGACCGAGGAGTTCCCTGTCAAAAGTACTATACTTGCGCTCTCGGGGTGTAAGCTGGCGACTGAAAAAGGCCAAAGGCTGCCAAGCCCCCCCCACCCACTGTTCGTGAACCGCACCAACAGCATAGTCCGATGCATCCGTGGTTATGGAAATAGGCGCTGTAGGTGAAGGATGCGCTAGCAGGGTAGCCTGGGAGAGCGCAGCTTTAGTCTCGGTGAACGCACGGTCCCGCTCTGCTGTCCAGTCGACCGCCTGGTTGGGGGACATGCCTTTCAGCGCCTCGTACAGTGGCCGGATGATAAAGGCGGCTCGGGGAATGAAGCGGTGGTAGAATGTCACCATCCCGATGAACTCCCTGAGCGCACGAGCTGTTTGGGGGCGCGGAAAGGCCACCACCGCTTCCACCTTTGAGGGCAGGGGGACTGCCCCGTCCCCAGTGATGCGGTGCCCGAGGAAATCAATGGCTGTCAGCCCGAACCGGCACTTCGCCGGGTTGACGATCAGCCCATGCTGGCTGAGGCGTGTGAAGAGGGCATGAAGATGGGACAGGTGTTCTTCCTCGGAGGCGCTGGCGATGAGTATGTCGTCCAAATAGACAAAGATGAAAGGAAGGCCACGGAGCACTGAATCCATCAGCCGCTGAAAGGACTGGGCCGCGTTTTTGAGTCCAAATGGCATTCGTAGGAATTCAAATAGGCCGAATGGGGTAGTCACCGCTGTCTTGGGGATGTCTGAGGGGTGCACGGGAACTTGATGATAACCACGGACCAGGTCGACTTTTGAGAAGACGCATTTGCCAGACAGGTTTGCAGAAAAGTCCTGGATATGCGGGACAGGATAGCGGTCGGGCGTGGTGGCGTCATTTAGTCGGCGGTAGTCCCCGCATGGGCGCCAACCTCCATCAGGCTTAGCGACGATGTGGAGTGGGGACGCCCACGGGCTGTCAGAGCGGCGGATGATCCCCATGCGTTCCAGGTGCTCAAACTCAGACTTGGCAATGGCGAGTTTGGCGGGGTCGAGACGCCTGGCTCTGGCGTAGACCGGGGGCCCCTTCGTAGCAATGTGATGCTCCACCCCATGCTTAGCGGTAGGTGCAGAGAAGGTAGGCTGGGTGAGGTCAGGGAACTCAGCGAGGAGGCGGTTGAACTTGTCTGCCTCTGAGAGAGAGTTGGCTAGACCTGCATAGGCCGCTTCCCTCCGCGTACATGCGAAGGAGGAGAAGGTTAAGGCATCGACCAGACGGCTGTTCTGAATGTCCACTAGCAAACCGTAAGCGCACAAAAAATCAGCTCCGAGGAGGGGAAGCGTTACATTGGCCATGACGAACTCCCACGTGAAACGTTGTCCACCAAAACACAGTTCTACAGACCGCACGCCGTAGGTGTGGATAGGGCTGCCGTCAGCCGTCGCCAACTGGGGGCCCCGCTCCCCGCCCATGATGTCGACGTCAGTAGCAGGGAGCACGCTTCTCTGTGCGCCCGTGTCACAAAGAAATCGCCGACCGGAGATGGTGTCGAGGATGAAGAGTAGCCTGCTCGTATCGCCAACACTCATGGCCACTACTGAGTGTTGGCCCTCTCGTTTCCCGTCGGCCTGTAGTTGCAGGGGGAACGGCACCGTTTAGCTTTCGCACCAAATCGAGCGTGGTACATACAGAGTCCAGAGGGCTTGTAGCGGTCTGACGCTGTGGCGCCACCGTCGGGCCACGCCCGCGATGTCGGCGGGGGGCCAGTGAAGGTAGGAACCAGCACCCCGGCATGGGAGGAACGTTGTGTAGCGACGAAGAATCGGTCAGCCTCCTTTGCCAGCTCACGGGGATCAGTGATGGTGGAGTTAGCGAGCGCAGTCTGGACGTGGGGCGGCATGTTGCGCAGAAACAGCTCCATAAACAGGAAACATGGCTTTTCTTGACCCAGTAGGTTTAACATCCTGCTCATTAGCTCCGATGGTTTGCCATCTCCCAAGCCCTGAATTGCGAAGAGGCGACGTGCTCTCTCCGTTGTTGACAGTTCAAAAGTTTCAAGGAGGATATGTTTAAGTGCGGCGTATTTACCATCGGCCGGTGGGTCGGTTATGAAACCGCTTATCCTGGAAGCCGTAGCGCACCCCAGCGCTGCCACTACGTAGTAGTACCTGGTCTCGTCTGCTGTTATGTCTCTGAGCGCGAACTGTGCCTCAGCCTGCGCGAACCATGTAGCCGCGGAAGACTCCCAAAACTCCGGCAGTTTCATTGCAACGGCGTTCGTAGCCATAATGTGTGTGGTTTCAGAAAACTTATCCGAAAATCACGTCGGGGTCACCAGTGTAGAGCCGAAGGAACGGAGAAGACCGTAGGTTCACACTTTAGCCGTGTAGGCAACTTTCTTTAATCCACGGTAAATCAGAGAGACAACCAAACCACAGCTCGACTGAGCGGAGGTGGCAAAAAGCCCCCGAAAACTGGCTGGACAACCATAACTTAACCCTGCGTTAACCTGCCAGGGCAACCATGACTTAACCCTTAGTTCCTGGGTTGAATTCTGTCCCCAATACGTGTCCACCACATATATATATATATATATATATATATATATATATATATATATATATATACACTACCGTTCAAAAGTTTGGGATCACCCAAACAATTTCGTGTTTTCCATGAAAAGTCACACTTATTCACCACCATATGTTGGGAAATGAATAGAAAATAGAGTCAAGACATTGACAAGGTTAGAAATAATGATTTTTATTTGAAATAAGATTTTTTTTACATCAAACTTTGCTTTCGTTAAAGAATCCTCCATTTGCAGCAATTACAGCATTGCAGACCTTTGGCATTCTAGCTGTTAATTTGTTGAGGTAATCTGGAGAAATTGCACCCCACGCTTCCAGAAGCAGCTCCCACAAGTTGGATTGGTTGGATGGGCACTTCTTGCGTACCATACGGTCAAGCTGCTCCCACAACAGCTCAATGGGGTTCAGATCTGGTGACTGCGCTGGCCACTCCATTACCGATAGAATACCAGCTGCCTGCTTCTGCTCTAAATAGTTCTTGCACAATTTGGAGGTGTGTTTAGGGTCATTGTCCTGTTGTAGGATGAAATTGGCTCCAATCAAGCGCTGTCCACTGGGTATGGCATGGCGTTGCAAAATGGAGTGATAGCCTTCCTTATTCAGAATCCCTTTTACCCTGTACAAATCTCCCACCTTACCAGCACCAAAGCAACCCCAGACCATCACATTACCTCCACCATGCTTAACAGATGGCGTCAGGCATTCTTCCAGCATCTTTTCATTTGTTCTGCGTCTCACAAACGTTCTTCTTTGTGATCCAAACACCTCAAACTTGGATTCATCCGTCCACAACACTTTTTTCCAGTCTTCCTCTGTCCAATGTCTGTGTTCTTTTGCCCATCTTAATCTTTTTCTTTTATTGGTCAGTCTCAGATATGGCTTTTTCTTTGCCACTCTGCCCTGAAGCCCAGAATCCCGCAGCCGCCTCTTCACTGTAGATGTTGACACTGGTGTTTTGCGGGTACTATTTAATGAAGATGCCAGTTGGGGACCTGTGAGGCGTCTGTTTCTCAAACTAGAGACTCTAATGTACTTATCTTCTTGCTCAGTTGTGCAACGCGGCCTCCCACTTCTTTTTCTACTCTGGTTAGAGCCTGTTTGTGCTGTCCTCTGAAGGGAGTAGTACACACCGGTGTAGGAAATCTTCAATTTCTTAGCAATTTCTCGCATGGAATAGCCTTCATTTCTAAGAACAAGAATAGACTGTTGAGTTTCAGATGAAAGTTCTCTTTTTCTGGCCATTTTGAGCGTTTAATTGACCCCACAAATGTGATGCTCCAGAAACTCAATCTGCTCAAAGAAGTGCCCATCCAACCAATCCAACTTGTGGGAGCTGCTTCTGGAAGCGTGGGGTGCAATTTCTCCAGATTACCTCAACAAATTAACAGCTAGAATGCCAAAGGTCTGCAATGCTGTAATTGCTGCAAATGGAGGATTCTTTGACGAAAGCAAAGTTTGATGTAAAAAAAATCTTATTTCAAATACAAATCATTATTTCTAACCTTGTCAATGTCTTGACTCTATTTTCTATTCATTTCACAACATATGGTGGTGAATAAGTGTGACTTTTCATGGAAAACACGAAATTGTTTGGGTGATCCCAAACTTTTGAACGGTAGTGTATATATATGTATGTATGTATGTATGTATGTATGTATGTATGTATGTATGTATGTATGTATGTATGTATGTATGTATGTATGTATGTATGTATGTATGTATGTATGTATGTATACATAGCTGAACATATAAACATGGCACCCTATAAGAGCCTTGTGAAATGGGGAAAAGAGGGAAGCTGAAAAGTGGAGCTGTAAGAGTCTTGAGCAACTTCCAGATTCCATCTTAATAAAAGAACTAGCATCTGACAACGCATGCTGCTAACTTCTCAAGCTAGCTGTGTGTGTGTGTGTGTGCATGCACATGTGACCACTGATATATATATAATTTTTTTTCGCATGTTTGTGTGTGTGAGCCTAAGTACATACGAGCGTTTGCTTGTGCGCGGGCTCGTGCTTGTGCTGATGCGTTCACGCGCATCAGCCGTCCGGAGCACGCTAGCAGCCTGTACGCCTCGCATGCCTCGGCGCTCCAGATCTGTGTGCTGTGGCTGCGGCCTGGCTGTTGTTTCTCTGCAGGCTCACGCTCTGAAGATAAGGACTGGAGTGGAATCATGATAACGCAGGGGGCCCGGCCCGGGCCCGGACCCCCACCCACCCTGAGAGTGCTAGCGCCGCCGAGCGCCTCCCTCCAAACCCTGATTTAGTGACTCCAACTAAGCATGAGTACCGTTTAAAAACAGATAATCACCGCCTGCATCGGTGAGCAATTAGTGCCGGCACGGGCTGAGGGCCCCCGTGGGGGTGGCAGGCTGCAGCAGCAGAGGGCGGCTGGGGCAGGACAGATGCTGATGCTGTGGCCGCGAAAGGCCCACGTGGCTAAAGCACGAGCCCTTCTCAGCGGCTGTCTCTGCCACGGGCTCCTGATGGGATGCCCCATTGAGAACCATCATCAGGGATCACAACATGACATCTTTACCTTGTTGCACTTCTAACACGTTGTCAGGCAGCGGTTCTGAATCAACCGCCAGAGAGGGCAGCTTAGAAAGAAACCTGTTCATTAAAAATATAAGATTATATCCGTTTATTTTTGGAAGGGAGACTTGGAAGTTGAGCTTCCTGATGAAAATCAGCAGACATTTGAGTTATGCTTTATAGTGATTATCTTTTCTTTTCTTTTTTTTTTGGAATTCCCCCCCCCCACACTTTTCTCTCCAATTGTACCCATCCAATTACCTCACTCTTCCGAGCCGTCCCGGTCGCTGCTCCACCCCCTCTGCCGATCCGGGGAGAGCTGCCGACTACCACATGCCTCCTCCCATTCATGTGGAGTCATCAGCTGCTTCTTTTCACCTGACAGTGAGGAGTTTCACCGCGGGGGGGGGTAGCGCATGGGAGGATCATGCTATTCCCCACCCAGTTCACCCTCCCACCCCCCCGACAGGCGCCACCGACCAACCAGAGGAGGCGCTAGTGCAGCAACCAGGACACATACCCACATCCTGCTTCCCACCCGCAGACACGGCCAATTGCGTCTGTAGGGATGCCCAACCAAGCCGGAGGTAACACAGGGATTTGAACTGGCGATCCCCGTGTTGGTTTCAATGGTTTATTGTATAAATTGTGTAAACACAACATCCATTGCACTTTGTTCGTCTTGGACGAGAGATCCCTCCTCTGTTGCTCTCCCTTAGGTTTCTTCCTATTTTTTCTCCGTTAAAGGTTTTTTTTTAGGGAGTTGTTCCTTATCCGATGCGAGGGTCTAAGGACAGGATGTTGTGTTGCTGTAAAGCCCACTAAGGCAAATTTGTAATTTGTGATATTGGGCTATACAAATAAAACTGACTTGACTTGGTGGGCAATGGAATAGACCGCTACGCTACCCGGGCGCCCCCATAGTGATTATCATTTTGTATTGCTCACTGGGAGGCTTATGGGGGCTTTTGGATGGCTGAATGACATTTAAAAGTAACCAATCAGATCTGGTAAACAATAGAATTTGAATCATTTGTTGCGATGCAGTCTCTTCTACTATTCCTTTAAACTACATATCCACTTGAGCGAGTACACAACTGCTACTTCCTACTGTCTCCAAATTTCCACCCCCCTACAACCTTGTCTGCCCCTTCCCCCCAAGGCTCCAAGAGGCCTGGGCCTCCGAAGGGCCAGACATAACCCAATAAGTCTGTTTACTGCACTGGTCAGAGGTCAGGCATTTTAACAGACAGATACAGGACAGGAGTCTGGAAACTGGAGATAGCCCTGAATTTGTGGAGGTGAATTCGCGTCTGGACTTACATGAAGGTCAGCGATGGGTTACGGCGAGACATTTCCCAGCCGGCAAAAGAGATGGATCGATGGTGGCTCTGCGGGAAATGCATGGCAACGTTCGGAGATTTACTCAAAATTACTCAGCCCGCAGGATGCTTTCCTCGTTCTGATAACTTCCAGAAATCGTCTTTTTCTTCTGCTCCCTTGATGTTGAGGCTGCACCATTAACACGGGCCAAAGCTTCTGTTAAGCATCTACAGGAGGCATAGGTGGTCTGGCTGCATACAGATTGGATTCACATGCAAATTTCAGCTAAATGCCAAGTATCAAAAGCAACAGTGGGCCCACCAGAAAAAGTCTCAACTCATACTGATGAGCTAAAACACAAGGAAAGTGGAATATGATGGGTATCCATGAGTCCCAAGATAATCTAGGTCAAGTAGGTTCCTCTGCGTATGGCCCTGAGCCCAGGGCCACGTCTTCCTAGAGATTCCCACATTTCCTGGTAACGGAGATTTCGACCTCACCTCCCCTTCAACTTGCAAAAAAAAACAACAAAAAAAACAACCTTTGAGCCTATGTAGAACTGAGGAACACACAGCTATTTCTGCTACGCTGACATTTCACTTGAAATAGCACGAGGCTGGATTTAGTCCCCGCGGCCTTTTAAGGCGACATAATTGAATAGTTGAGTGGCTCCACTTTGATAACCCATTGCCTTTAGTGTTCTAATCCAATTGTCCTAATTTCCTTTTCCAAGGGAAAACACAAGTGTAATGGTCCCAGAAAGCATGCTCCTTTCAGTTGCCATCAGCGCACGGCTTCATCTTTGCAACAAAAACTAATAATAGTTGTTTTTTCCGTATGTAAACAACATCTTTGAGAAACGTGCAGTTATGAGCAGTCCTTTGTCTGGCATGATATACCAAGGGATGGAAGCGTGATGATTGGAAACAGCACTGTAAAAGTATTCTCCTCCTCAGGTTCAACGTTCCCTCGCGTTGCCTGCTCACACCGGGCCCTACACATCTGAAAATGAAGTGGAGGGCAGGCCTGGTAAAATCAAGGGCCTTATGTAAACATATTCCGAGGAGGGCAAAACAATCACAACTCGGCACGGAGGAGAGTCAAAGTTCAAGAGAGACATGTTATTCATTTTGAAAGAATACTCTGGGGTCTCAGCGCTACGTGCCTCAGCAGACCTGCGATCAGAGAAGACAGGGAGGCGAGGCCCGACATCGGCCACATTCTGGTCTTCTGGAAAGGGCTCGATCGTTGTCCTGATTCCCCCAGAGAGGGGCTATCACCCCACCCAAAGACTCAGACATATGAGGATTTAGGGATAAAAAGAGCTTTTTTCCACCAACTTTTCCTCACATGCTCACATGCTTGTGAAGTTTTTTTTTAATTTTTTAAGCATAACTGATGATGCTACTACGTGACCTACATGATGATGCTTCTACTCCATCCATCCATTATCCTAGCTGCTTATCCCAATTGGGGTTGCGGGATGCTGGAGCCTATCCCAGCAGTCATTGGGTGGCAGGAAGGGAGGCACCCTGGACAGGCCACCAGGCCATCACAGGGCCGACCGACTACAGTGAGTGGTGACATTGTCTGGTACGTAACGTTACCGTGTTGTCAACAACAAATAGCCAATTTTTCAGCTTGACATAATTTCACAGTTGTATTGATGTTAACTGAGGTCATATTTGCTAACTTTACGTCTTATCTAACGTGTTGTCGAGCTCCAGTGTGGCGGTACAACTTACCGTTAGCGAATGTAACTGAGGCCCTGTTCACACATGGCATCAACATGCATCTTGGGTGAGCCGATCACGAGTGTAAACAAACTAACTCACTAGTTAACTAAGCTAGCTTGCCGGCAAGTTAATATTAACTTGGGCAACAGCTCAGAGCTAATTTAAGTAAATGGCTTAAATGGTGATGGTTAAAATGGCTGCAAAAGACTGAAAAGGCAAGTCTCTGAAGGTGGATTATTCTTGTCGTTAGCTAGCAAGCTAGCAGTCCTAGTCTGTATTTTTGCTTTGTTTATTGATTAACGTTGTTGTAAAGTGTTACTATATAGTATATATATATATATATATTATTTTTTTTTAAATTTATGATTGAAGTTAGTCAGAATGTGTAAATACTTAAAACGACTTTAGCTTAGTAGCTAGCATAGCCAAAATTAGCATTATAAAATCAATTTTTAGCTATCCCTAGCTAATGTGAAATTGTCCCTAGGTGTGAATGTGTGTGTGTGTGTGGGGGGGCGCTGTGTGATGGCCTGGTGGCCTGTCCAGGGCGTCTCCCGCCCGATGACTGCTGGGACAGGCTCCAGCACCCCCGCGACCCTGAGAGCAGGATAAGCGGTTCGGATAATTGATGGATGAACTTCTCCTCCCTAAGGATGTCCAACCTTACCACAGTGCAAGTGCATTCCCATCACCGTTTTTCACAAATAATTTCCCCAATCAACAAGTTGTGATTGAGATAGCAAGCCATTTTATGCTCAGCGGGGGGAAATAATGCCCAGCGATGTTATTTTTCTCTGTATAGTTTGCCGCTGAGTGAAGACATCCTGACATGTTCAGGTAAACGCGCATTTTCTGCTGCTGCATTTGACCTTTGACCTCCTGCTGTTGGATTCTCCTCTGATGACGCGGCGACAGCTGTGGCTGTTATTCTTTCTGCCCGTGAAGACTGTGTGAATGGTGCACCTCCTTTGAAGCATGAGGAGTAAGCATGGTTAGTATGTGAAGGACTCTGTAATTAGAGACCCTGGATGCACGGGGGGTGGGTGGGGGGGTGAGGTTGGGGGGAGTCAGGAGAGCAGTAAACACTTCCGAAGAATATCCCTCTCCTTTAGACTCATGCCAAGGCGTTAAAAGTGCCACAGTAAACAAGGATGACCCCCATGCAGAGCCGATTCGGGAGACGCCTCCAGTAAAAGTGAGGAGAGCGTCAAAGCTAAAGAGACTGTTCCTGTTTCTACAGCGTCGCAGTTCTGATGCTTAAACAGATCTCAGTTCACCACGAGGGGGGAAAAGAAAAATAAAGGGTCGACAAAGAATTCCAGCAGCATTGAGGGAACATTTTGTTTGAATTTCTTCTTACAGGTGTGTGTGTGTATGTGTGTGTGCGGCTGTGTGTGTGTGTGTGTGTGTGTGTGTGTGTGTGTGTGTGTGTGTGTGTGTGTGTGGGTGGGTGCTTGCCCGGGTCTTGTGTGTCACCGAGGTTGATTAATCCTGGCACTGGTCTGACAGTTCTCTTGCTGCGGTGATATATTCTACCACACATGTGTGGGGGCTTGGCGAGCATTTAAACTAGAGGTCACCTTTCCCCCGTCAAACTAGCCTTTCAGCCTGATGACTGTGAAACTGTTCTGTCTCTCCTAATAAGTCA